>NW_023303610.1:0-85047 GCF_011077185.1 Oxyura jamaicensis | reverse complement strand
CTCTAACAAGAACATACTGCACTTGCAAGGGAAGATTTACGGGGGGGGAAAGTGGAGATGGGTTATCAGTAATGTCTGAGGCACTAGAAGAAGAAGCACTTGACTCATCTCAGTGCCCTGGGGCATGTAGATGGGCATATCCTTATTGTGGTTATGTCTGGTTGTGGATGGGGGTGGTTATTTTAATCTCTTTCTCGGGAACTGAGGATGAATCAATTCCTCTTCTTCATCCCTTGAGGCATAAAGCTGAGATCCTGGCAGCACAGGGTTATTAACAATCCCACAGTACTTTTGGAACTGGTATTATTCACAGTATTTGGCCACTTTTTTTTCTTGACTTTCAGCCAGAGCTCTTTCCTAAGAGCTGGAGACAGTCTACCTGTATTGTTCAAAGGAGAAGGCCTTTCAAAGATGGATATATGGCCAAACATCACAGCCTGGCTTGCAGGGTGAGGAGCAAATACAGATCTTGTTGTATTGACCCAAGTATCCACCTCTGCTTCCCAATGAGGAAGAGTAGGCTAAACAGGAACTCCTAATTTAAAACTCATGGTGGGTTCAGTCATGATCTGTCCTCCTGGGGGCCCTTGGCATTTTCCAGAAATTCCTCTGATGAGTGTATTATAGGGTGGGGATAAGGAAGCTTTTGAACCAACTGAGACACAATTTCTAGGTGTCATTTTATTGTCAGACCTCAGATAACTTTCCTCTCCTCTTTCACTCCTTTCCTCACTTTCTCCGTTTCCTGCACTTCCTCTTGCTACACACTCCATTTTAGTCTACGATGACCTCCTCTGAAATGTCACTCAGATCACTTTTAAAACAGCCTTAATTTCATAACAGGTGTGTGCTATTTGTGACATTTGATATAGGACAAGTATTAGAGGAAGAAGAGAGACAGAGTGATAGCAGGGTGCCCTGAGAAGTCCTTCCCAATCTCTAACCTCTAATACATAATATTTCCTGCCAGCAGATATTACAGAGTTGTGAACTTCAAGTGGGAGAGTACAAAGCTGGTTCCTAACTGCAAATGCTGAAATATTTCAGAATACTATCATTTCTGTATAAAATGTACCCTTACTAAGTCTCTGTGTGATAGAATTATCCTAATCAGATTCTGAGTAATAAAAAAGGTTAATAAATACATGACTTTCTGTTCTAAAAAAAAATCTTAGCCTTTTTTTTTATGCACAACTACAAGAGAAAGAAAGAACATGAGTTGCACTGCTTGTTCTGAAGTATCTGTATTGCCTTGTCTAAGCTATTAGCGTTTGAAAAAGACACCGTAATTTTTCCTTCATTATCTGACTCTTATTTTTACAGGACTAAACATTATTTAATTATTTGTTGCTGTTTTTCAGTATTTAGCATTTTATATTCTTTTATTTTATCTTGTTTGTTTTCAGTATGATATGTGGACTTGGTATACCTTTCAAACAGTTAAACACCTATGCTAGTATTAATCAGGTGTTTTTGTTTATTTCTTCTCTTTTATAGTCTTGGATAGGAGCAATAGCTAAATATAGAACTGTAGGCTATTGCATACTCCAGCTAAAAGAAAAATGATCATGTATTTTCTGCTGGAGCAGATACTTATTGTTCTCCTCAAAGCGTTAAGTAAAGAGAGAAGACGATCCTGGATTATGAACATTACTTCCACGTGTGCACATTTCTCAGCTCCAGCTGTAGCTTTTCATCTTCAAGGACAAACTGATGTCAATTCAGACAAAGCTGTTGTATGGTAGGAAATGTGATTTGCTTGAAACATAACATGGAAGTGCTAAGGTAAGCTCTAAGATCTATTTTCTGCAATCTCTGACTTTAAAGGTGAAAAGCCTGTTAAAACATCTGAAGGTAAAATGGCTGAACTTTCTCTGGGCTTCGAGTTTAAAGGTTAGGCTTTAAACTGTGTGGATGACTCTGAGGAAGCTAGTTTCAGAAACTGTTGTATTTTTTAAGTATTTTTAGCACAGTGTTTTCTCCATACTTCAGATGATGTTTGAAGTTTTGTTTCTATATCAGCTAGTTCAACTTAAATGAGTATAAGCTCTTACTTTTGTATCATTTAAATTTCTGCAGTTAACCTACATGAAAGGCTTGTTTCTGTCTGCAAAGTCCTGATAGCAGCCAATTTCATCCTTGCAATATGAAGGCTTCCTGACTACAAAGTTCTGACTCTGCTGCTAACACTCTCTCATTTATTTGGGCTAATGGTTTTATGTTCTTTGAACCAAACTTGGACATTTTCTGCTCTTTCTTGCTCTGAGGAAATAGGAGCCCTCATTAATTGTGTACATAGATAGTGGAATCAATTTTTCCCCCCATTTAGAATCTATACATCTTGGATTATCCTCTTTTTCACTGCAGTCTCCTTTTTCTGCTCCAGCTCTGAAGGGTCAATAGAATTCTAATTGGGCTGAGAGGGATGTGACTTCTTCACTAGATGCTTCATCAAACTCTGATCATAAAATCAATTCATATGAGCTGCTTTCAGCCTATTACTCTGTGATGCTCAAATTGGTCAGAGCTGAAATTTATATTTGCTTTGTTGGTGCAAACCTCTTGAAGGAAATGAAAGCCACTTCTGCTATTGAATGACACAAAACCAATTCCAGCTCTGTCAGAGAAAGACCTTTACCAGAAAATCCAAATTCACAATAAGAACCCAAACTCGACCCCGACCCACCCATGAGCAACACAACCGGATTCCTTAAAGGATGGAGCATATTTAAAAGCTACTGCACAGGAGGCAAAGTAACCAAGTATGCTCATTGACATAGTTGGGAGCTAAGCTGAGGCTACCCTGTTTCTGAGACTGAGGTTCTACTCAGAATCAGTCAGGACTAATTCTGGTCTTCTACAGCTCTAGCACCTGAGCTTAGGTGTTAAATGAACTAAGAGCTGATGGCATTTCTGCTTTTATCTTCAGTTATAACCTATGCAACTAAGAATGCTGAGCAAGAACTGTTGATATGGATTATCTTATTCTTTGTCCTCAGTTATGTGATCAGTGCCAGAGGCAGGGTGCTGAGCAGGATATATCCTTTGGATGAGGCACTACAGCTAATACTACAAAAAGCCACTGATTTAGCAGAATGATGTGGGAATCCATTTGGTAAAATGAGGTCTAGTAAAGAGTGATTGTTACCACCAGTTTAAAAGATGCAACTCCACTCTGACATAACTGCATGTGAAGGCCTACTACTTACCTCAACCGTCTTGCAGGTCTCCTCCAGCTGTGTGACTATCCCTTGCACTCTGTCATTGCTCCCCACCAGGACTGCGATGCCGTCACTCAGCTCGGACTGGTCAGAAAAAGGAGAGCACGTGAGAGGGTGTTAGACTCTTGGGGGCACTGGCAGCCAGCCAGCCACCATCCCACTTCAGAGTGGCCCATCTACCAGTGGAGAGCAGGGGGATGAATAAGCCATACCAGGGTATTAGCTGCTCTTTTCACCAGAACCATGGAAAATTGAAGCATTACCTGCTCACAAGCTGCCTGTTAGTATTTTGACATTTGTTTCCTCTCCCAAAACACTAAAAAGGGGGAGAAAAGGGTGGAGACAGAGTCATTGGCACAAGGGAAACAGGTGAATGCTCTCTTGGGGACCAGACCAGTGGGAACATGGAGGGTCCTGCTGCGTAATAGAAGGGAAAAAACATGCAGGGAGGAAGGAGCTGGAGATGTTGAGGCAGAGACCTCTGCACGGAGGAAGAATGAAACACCCTGCTATGAATGGGAGATGTCCTTAGAAGAGGAAAGTCAGAGAAGATACTCCATGGGGAAGTTGGTGAGGGTGCAGAGGAGGGCAAGGAGCTCTTAGCATACTGCTGTAGTGATCTGTCTGCAGAGACATCTGTGTCTGTGGCCTCTACAGCTTTGTACAGGATCCTTGGAAGCATGCATCCCACCGGCTCTGGATTAGACATCCATTCTTGGGCATGAAAGCCCATTTCCACAGGAACACTGGGGAGGAAAGCACTGCTTGCAAGTTTCCACAGTAAGAGAGTGATTGAGGGCATGGATTCAGTCCATAAAACATCTCCCCCTTCTCTCTCCTTTTTTTGATCAAAAAGGATGCTTGTAACTACTTTTCTAAACTGACTTCTCATTTGTAGTTTTCACACACAAGCATCTGTGTGACAAAGTTGGAGGCTGGGATTGCAAACTTGTCCTGTCTGATTGCTAGGTCCGCTGGGGCCCTCCAGAAAAATGAGCTGTTTATCTCATGAGGATAACCCAGTGAGTCAGGTTTTAAATTAATACTGTATTAAAAATAAACAAGTCTTTTACTGGTGACAGCAAGGGCAGAGGATGCTAGGTACATCCTGTGCTGCCAACTATTGAATATTCCTGCATTTACTTGCAGGAGCTTTTTCACTTAAAATTTCTTAAAAATTGGATTGCTTAAAGGCAAAAGTGCCTGATAGATAACTCTTCGATTTGTAATGGCCTGTTCTCTTTTTATCATGTTCTGTAAATCCCACTTATTTTTGTGATCTAAAAGCACTGAAAAAATAGATTAGGAACCTCAGAAGGGAGATCCTCATCTTCACATCAAATCTTGGTCTAAAATGTTTACTTACTATCCTAACTAAAACTGAGACACTGTAATATCTTTCTGCGTGATTTCTCATAAATTTATTTCTCTGTGTTCCAAAACAGTTTCAACAGATTTGTGTGAGCCCTTCACTCCCATACAAGAATGGAGAATGTACACCGAGACCCCTTTGAAAACTCACAGGAAGCTCATGGATATACTTTCCTGCTGATGGTCCTTCCAATTGCTGGGAGGACTATGAGATACAAAAAAATATTTACCTTCTGTCTCTGGTAAACGTTTGTGAGAGGAGCAACCTGACAGTCTTTGTGGGCACCAAAGACTTTGCACAAGGAGCAGGTGGGCATTTCACAGTTCAAACAATAGATATTAATTCTCTCATCTTCATGCTCTTCACACATTGGCTGGTCACATTTCCTTTCAGGCCTGCAAAAGAAAATAAGTTTAAAATAAACTTGGTCTCATAAATTTCTGATGACAGTACTCAGAGTATCAACATGAAATGATACAATCGTATGGCAGTGTCTGAGGTTGAGCTGAATACTCACTGTAGATTTAAACCTGTCACACAGGCTGACTAAATAGACAGAAGTACCATTTAATATTCTGACACAAAAGGATGTGATGAGAATATAGAAACATGATTTCATCCTGTGATTCCAACTGGGAGTGTGACTGAACCCTCACTCATGTTTAAAAATGTAAACAACCTCACTAAGATTGGTCTGAGACTACCTGTGTACTTTAATTAGCATGTTGTCCATCATCGGCCTGAAATAGGAAACATATGTAATTCCTTTAGGGTTCATCATGCAAAACGTTGGGTGATTGGCCTTGATGCAGCAAAGCTTTTATGTAAATTTGAAGTAAGAGTTGTAGGTATTAATGGGCTTCATGCCTCTAACTCTATCATCTCTGCTGATGTGCCCTGAGGTCCAGGTCAGGCTTGTTGATATCAAACTGGACTAAGTCCTTGCGGCCTTTACACCATGCCAGCAAATAAAATAAGGTCTCACACAAACTAATTTTAGCTGGGTGGCATGTGTCTAGCTGGTTGGACTTGGTGACCCTGAAGGTCTTTTCCAACCCAGATGATTCTGTGACACTATAGCTTGTACAGTGCCAAGCTTTTTAAGAGCAGCTAATTTGATTGTACCAACCACCAAGGGTATGGCTATGCAAGAAGTGTGTAACCTCACCTGTGCTAAGCCAGGATCTATCATTAGCATCACTAGTTTAGTCCTGATTTCTTTTCGCCAAAATGATTCAGCCTTATACATGCTAGTTAACCCCTGCCATTTTAGGAACCAGTTTAGTTGTGACTTCCTTTAATGAGCCACCTAACTGACACGCCCAGTGTAGGTGAAAGCTCTGGTCCTGTCTGTATGGGCAGGATGATGATTTTCTGAGCCTGTGCCCCATGCTTAGCACCCTAAGAACATTTGTGACAAGCACATGAGCTTGTGACAACGTGGCACTGGAGCATAGGTTTAGTGGAGTGCCGTAGGGAGTGTGCCTGGGGGTTCCAGCCTCCAAAGGCTGCCAGTCCTACTGTGGTGTGTGAAATCTTTCCAGTATAATTCATTATACCCTTATGCTACCATCTGGAGGGAGAACTATGACTTACTTGTAGCAAGTGGAACAACAACATCATAGAACTATGTCGTCGTCATTGGATAGAAAATATTTCCCCAAATTACAGAATTTAATGGCATTAAATAGAAACTTTTTTTTTTTTTTTTAAACCATTCTATACAGCTCCATAGCAAGGAGGCAATGAGTCATTCATTCTATTACAATTTTAAAACATTCTGTAAAGATCATTATTTTATATTGTACTACAGTAGAACTTTCCATACAGTTTGGCAGAGTGGAAGTTTTTTAAGGACAAAATACAGGTTTTCTCTTCTGACCTTAGAAAAGAGGAATGGAATGTGATCATTTAAATGCATGTAAAAAAAAGATTGAGCAACAAAGAAAATGTCTCATGCCTGTGCTTTTTAAATTCAAGAAGGCACTAGAATTAAAAGTGTTTATAAGGAAAACCTGTGATCTTCAATATAACATGCTCTACAAAAATAAAACCAGAAGAACATTTCTGGAGGAAGCCTGCATTATTTGGGTCAGATCTCCAGCATATATTTACACAAGGCCCTCAATGTGTCAAACTGAACACCACTTCAAGGCCAGCCAAAAGAGGTGTGTCCCCACTGTGAAGGATGCTTTACATTGTTTGCCGCTGACTGCTAACAGCTCCTGCTATGTTATGGTGCACCAGTGGGTGGGCCCACCTGCAGGGGCAATAACAGACAATGAATATCAAAGTGATTAATTAAGCCTGAAATAGCTGCTCTTCCTGAAAATATTTACAAGACCAGAAACTACAAGAATGTTATTTGACACTGGAGCTGTGCCACTAGCACGAAAGACACACAGCACAGGGCAAAAAGGCGATGGTGTCGAGCAAGTTCAGCCAGAAGTAGCCAACCTTCAAAGGTGCCGCAAGGAGCTGGAAGAAACCTGGCAGAACTCCCTGAACTAGCGGGGCCCTGAAGACAGTGACAGAAGACCAGAAGTAAACAGATTTACAATCTCCTTCCTAGGCTTTGCTAAAGGAGAGATTTTTTGCAGAACATTCCCTGACTTCAGAGGAGATCCTCTAGGTTTACATTGGTGTAGCAAAGGCTGAATGAAACACAGCTCCTAAGTGTAAAACAGTGGCTGCTCCTAAATGGAAGATTAAAGAGTAGCCAGTAGGACAACAACAGCATGGCTTTACTAGAGGAAAAGATTCATCATAGATGTGATGTGGTTGTGACCAAAGAATGGGCAGGCAGCTGAAATACCCTAACAGTGATTCTACAATTCTTTGTCTCTGCTCTTTGAGATATTCAGCCTGCATTTGACTACTACAGGCTTATTTTTTTTCCATTAAAATTGGATAAGGACCTTAATGTGCAGAGTGTTGTGCATGCTTTATGCAAAGGAGGACTCTTGGCACTGGTGAGGCCACATCTAGAGTGTTGTGCCAAGTCCTGGGATCCCCAGCAGACATTGATGAGATCCTCCCTGGGCCTTCTCTCCTCCAGGCTGAACAGTCCCAGTTCTCTTGGCCTTTCCTCACAGGAGAGATGCTGAGGTCCCTTAGTCATCTTCATGGCCCTTTGTTGGACCCTCTCTTGTACTGGGGATCCCAGCACTTGGCACAGCACTCCAGATGTCCTATCAGTGCTGAGTAAAGGGGAAGGATCACCACCCTTGGCAGGCTGGCAAAGCTCTGCCTAGTGCAGCCAGAAGGCTGTTGGCTGCCTTTGCTGTGAGGACACATTGCTATCTCATGGTGATGTCGTCCACCAGAACTTCTAGATCTTTTCCTGTGAGTCAGCTTCTCAGCCAGTTAGCCTCCAGCACATTCTTGGGCTTATCCCTCCCTAAGGGCATGACTTGGCATTTCCCTTTCTGGAACTTCATAAAACTCCTGCTGTCCCATTTCTCCAGCCATTTCCCCTTCTGAATTGGTGTAGCAGCCACTCCTCAGTGTTTGGTTATCACCTGCAAACTTGATAAGGGTAGACTCTTGTCCCATCATCTGAGTCATTAATGAAGATATTAAACTGCATTGTACCCCAGTAACAACCTCTCCCTACACCACTAATGACTGGCCACCACCTGACTTTGTGCTGCTCATGGTAGCCTGTTGAGTCTGGCAGTTCAGCCAGCTTTCAGTCCACCTCACTGTCAGTTTGTCAATGAGGATATTATGAGAGGTGGAGTTGAAAGTCTAGTTAAACAACATCCACTGTTCTCTTGTTCACCAAGTTAGTCATCTCGTCCTAAAAGGCTATCAGGTTGGTCAAGCATCATTTTCCCTTCATAAGTTGATGCTAACTACTTTCAACCACCACCTTGTTTTGTATATATTTGGATATGCGTTCTATGAGAGTTTGCTCCAACACCGGTCTAGGAGAGCTTGCTCCAATACCTTTCCAGGGATCATTATGAGGCTGAGCAGCCTGTAGTCGTCACTGTGTGACATCTCTCTTCCTACAGCCCTTAGGAATCCATAACAAGTACCATGACTTTTCAAAGATTATTGAGAGTGCTTTTGCAATGACACTGGCCAACTTGCTCACCACTCATGGGTGCATCCCATCAGGATGTCCCCTGTTTAAAAAATGTTTCCAGACTCATTCTCCTCCACTAAAGGTAAGTCTTCTTTGCTCTAGACTTGCCCACCAGTCGCAGGGACCTGGGATTCCTGAAGGCCAATCTTATCGTTAAAGACTGAGATGAAGAAGGCATTGAGTACCTTGTCCTTTCCTGTGTCCCATTTAGCAGTGGACCCACCTTTTCCCTAGCTTTCCTCTTGCTGCTGATGTACTTGTAGAAGCCCTTCTTACCCTTCACATCACTCACTACATTAAGCACCAGGTGGGTTTTGGCTTTCCTAACTCCATCTCTACAAGCTTGGAAAATATCTCAAAATATTCCTGGGTCATCCGTCTTTTTTTTTCTTTCTTTCTTTTTTTAAAGTTTTATCAGGAGCTCTCTGTGAATCCATGCAGGTCTCCTGCCACCATTGCTTGAGTGCTTGCACATGGGAATGGACCACTGGAGGTTGGATGAAGTTTGAAGGAGTGGTCCTTGAAAATCAACCACAATGATGGACTCTCCCAAAAGTGGCAAAACGTCCATCAATACTCAAGGCAGAAGTGGGGCTTGAAAAATGAGAAGACCAAAAAAAAAAAAAAAAAAGGACTTTGGGATTCCTGCAGTTCCATACGTACACACCACCACTGTGAATGCCTGACCCAAGAAAACCTTTGGCACAGGTAAGGCTTGGGCTTTGTCTCCATGGGGACTTGGAGAATATCCAGGTGATCTCTCTCCTCATTTCTCTTGCTCTGCAATCTGTGGGGCTCCTCCTGCAGCACCGGTTTGTGACACAGACCCCTACCAGTGCCCACCACCTGCCCATCTCCCTGGACCAGCCATCTGAGAGCCCAGGCATCCCCGCAGCCCATCCTGGAGAACCACAGACTCCCTTGGGAGCTTGGGATGAGACAACGGAGGTGTCAAGTCGTGGTGGTGCTGGGTACCCTGCTACCACTGTCACAGAGCACTCGCACACTGCTCTCGGCATGGTGCCTGGTCCCTGCTGCATGTGCTGCTCCATCCACGCACAGGGCTGCCGGGCCAGCAGCCTTCACCTAGCAGGTGTAAGGGAGAAGGGGCACTCAACCCTCGCTGAGCAGGATTCAGCTGGAACAAAGCCCAGAGCACCCTTTGATCAGGAATAGCTGGCTGAGCTCGTTAGAGGCTGCCAGAGCGTGTGAGAAGTCCCAGCTTCCTGCAGCTACCCTTTCCTGGCAGCAGCAGGCCCCCTGATGCTCCTCAGAAAGTTTGGGTAATCAGTGGCCCACAGACTTTCAGACATCAGTGTAATATTTTAGTCAACTCTATTTCCACTCGGTTCGGCACTTTGTCCTCCTTTAAAGCTTTGCAGGAGCCACATCCTGCTTGAATATTTTTTTCCTTGTGTTGCTAATAGGTTCTAAATTGGGCAACAGGCTACGCTGTCATCGGTTGGAGTTTGATGAGCAATGTGATAAAAGATTAAAAAAAAATGATGTGATTGTTATTAACAAGAAGGGCTGCATGTGAGGGCTTGGGGAGAGCTTCCCAACCTCATGGCAGCTTCTGCCTCAGCTTTTATTTTTGAAAGTTCAATGCCTTAATTCAAATAGAAACTCAAAATGGAAAAAAAAAATGTTTGAAATCAATTATTTTTTTTCTAAGCAGGAAACAAAACTTGCTCCTTATCTGGATTTCCCTCATTTTCTTCAGCTCATACAAAAAGCAGCTGGGGATTGGCATCATTCTAGCATGCACTTATGGTGAATTATACCCACAGGAAGACCTGGGGGGAAGAGGTTCCCCTCTGGAAGTCACAGGAGCTGCTGTCCTGAAAGATTGTCTTGGGAGCACTCAAGGATGCCCAGGTGACATCTCACCCTTCCTATGTACCTCTGCCAAACCCAGCCCTTCGTCTGAAGGAGACTGGTACAAAAGGAAGGAGAGGAGACTTGATTTCCCTTGACTTTCTTGTTTCAGCAGGACAGCACAGGGTAAGGCAGTGGCAAATCTTGCTCACACACCAAGGAACGTTAGGCAGAGGGAGATAAGCAGCTGAAGCCTACAAAGTGCCAAATAGTTTAGATAATGCTGCTATGCACTGCCGCTGCTACGTAACCCTGGTAATTATTTTAAATCTAAGGACATACATGAAGGTTAAATAAACACCTGAACAGATTAAACAAATGAACATTTTGGATAGGTAGCTAAGAAAATACATGTTCATATTTATATCTTTTCTATTCTCCCCTTTTACTCTCCTTGTTGCATTGCACTTTTGTAGAATTTAAAGAAACAATCTACTAAATCTCTTACATTTCTAAGTAAATGAATTTTGTTTGATTTGCCCATTAACTACATGGGAAAAAGGAGCTGCATTTCCATTATTATTAAAGTTAAATACATCTCTGAGTTGAAAAAAAAATCTGACAGAAAGCCGCAAGACATGAGGCCACATATGTCCAGCTAATTTGATTGAGAGCAAAGTCCACCACTGTAGCTCCGCTGATTCATTTCCCCCGAGATTTTCCTGACTCAAATAATATTTGGATATCAATGACACACACATGAGAGTAGCTGACCTTCCCTGGGCTTGGAGTGCTAAGGGCAGCAGAAAGGACAATTTAAAGCCAATTTCGTGCTCTCCAGTGTTTTGGAGCTCAAAGCTATGCCCAGCTACAACAGTCCCTGAAGGAATTCAAACAGCCAAGAATAGCCAAAGCCAATGCCGGGCTCCAAAACGTCCTCTCTGTTGGTAACTGACCTCCTCTGCTGGAGGAGGGTAGAAGTGCCCTGAGCTGGTGTCCAGTGACTGTGCCCACCTGCTCCCCCAGTATCACCTCTGTTATCCCTGCAAAGCCCAGCCTCTTGTGGGAGCAGGACGGGATGACTATCAGGGAGTGTGGCTAGGATTACACCTTCCTTCAGGTGTACAAAACACCTTGCCATATAAAAACTGGCCCTACAGATGCACACTGGTGACAACAGGCTGCGTCTCTGGGGGAGAGCTGCTTGCTTGGTGGTACGTGACCAGGCTTAGCTTCCCCCTTACCACGTTCCCCAGGGTGGTAGCATGTGTCATGGTAGAGAGAAGAATGCAATATTGTTCTACTGCTGGATCTGTTACACATCCATTACAGGCAATTAACATTAGGAGTAATCTTACTTTTTAGGATTAACCCATTCCTCTGCATTGGGATCCTGACTCTTGGACACAACCACATAGCACTCATATACATTGTTTCTGCCTCTTCCTCCACTTTTACAGAATCATGAATAAGGCTTGATTTCATCCCAAGCATTCACATCCCAAGCTGACAGGAGTGGAGATTTTTTATTGAGTTTTGATTTGATCTTATGATGCAGGGCATCCTCCCTGTGCAATTGACCCATCTCCTTGTTTGTGCTGTCTGTACTTCAGGACTTTCTAACAAAATTTGAAATTCCTTTCCTTTCTTTAGCATGAGAACACACAGGATAAAGGGAAAGATGTTCTTTTGAACAGTTTATAAAATAAGCAACATGAACCTAGCTACTTCTCCCTTATCCATATGAATACCCACTCTGACTTCAAGGTCTTTGCTTGTGCAGGCAGGTATTGCTTATGTGAATAAGCATGGCACAGTGGTCTTCTGTAAGTGGTAGTGAGGAAACTCAGCATCTATTTGGATATTGTTTTCTGAGCTCAGTAAGTGAGAGCTGATATCATTGCACAGCAGATAGGCTGGCATGCACAGCAGCACAACCCCTTTCTGTACTTCCAAGAGAGAAAATAACTAAATAAATCTCACTTCTGACAAATAGAAAGACCAGAAGGACACCAGAGTCACCTAAGCAGTGCCTGTTTTTGTGACAGAACTTCTACAGAGGGTACAAATTCACTGCTTACCTTGTGGACTCCTGCTTGTATATGTCGATGATGTTCTCCACCAGCAGGTTCCTCTGCAGCCCGTATACGCCGTGCCGGTCGAGGACCACTTCATGCCTGCATGAGGGGCACCGAAACCGGCCTCCTGAAGCCATGGTTGTGCCTCCCCTGGTGGGCAGGTAGGGGTTCGAGGCCTGTTCTTGCCAAGCAGCACAAGAAGAGGTGAGTAAGGCCATGCACACCTTCACCAAAATGTGTTCTGACAAGGAGGCATTGTTCTTGGAGCATGCAGAGGCCACATCCCTCTGAAATCAAGGCCACATCCCTCTCTCTCCCCTCTTCTTCCCTACCAGCCCAAGGAGCTCTGGATCAAGCCATTCAAAGCTCATATTAAAAAAAAAAAAAATACTGGGAGAAGCAGCTGAAGCTGTTCAGATCAGGCCCATGGCACTGCAATGATCTATGCTAGACATAGCACAGCTCTTCCAAAAGCGCCAGGGGAAAACCCCGTGTGTAGCAAACCATTTGTAAGTGTGCCTGAGGTGAGGGCAGCTGCACAGAGGAGCCCAGGAGAACACGCAGAGACTGCAGGCTGTGGGGCTGGCTCCTCAGCTCTTGCCTGCTGCCACCTCCCTGCAGCTCACGGGGGCAATTCAGGCTGGTGCAAGCTCAGCCCCAGCCCCAAGGGAGCTGGGCGCTGGGGACATTTCCCCAGCTCACCTTCTGCTTTAAATCATCCCCCCCCCAAGTCTTACCAACTACTAAAATCAACCAACTGAACCGTGTGATATTTGGCTTTTCCACTAATTCAGCGAGTGCCGCTTGTCCCTGCAGAAGCAGAGCTTTCCACGGGAGTGAACCTACCTGGAAAATGTCGCTGGCGCACTTCCTACACAGGTTGTGCTGGCAGGGCAGGATGACCACCGGCTTGGTGAACATCTCCAAACAGATGGGGCAAATCAGCTGCTTCTCCAGGTTATCCATGGTCTGCTGCTCTTTGGAGAAGGACTTGTAGTTCAGGGAGGTGCTCATCCCTAGCTTTTCCAGGGGCATATGCTCAGGATCACGGCGTCGCAGGTCGGTTTCCGGGTTAATTTCCCTTGAAATAAATCCAAGGCTCCGCCGCGATCAGAGGCTCTCTGGGCTTCGCTCACTGGAGGACATTGCTTAAACGGGGGGCCGAGGGGAGCCAGGGCTGTTTTTAGCAGCGCGGCGTCACGAGATGCCATTCAGCCGTGCCCATATAAGCGCGTGAGAGGAGGACAGGCTGGGACAGGTGACGGCTCCCGGGGGGCCGGGGGGGCTGTCTCAGGGCCCTGGCTCTCCTCACTCACACATGGCAGCCTTCACCCCCCCCCCAGGAGGAGCCTGAGCGATAAGCAAGCGCCATCTGCTCCCCCCTTATCGCAGCCACTCACTCCAGAGATGCAACGAACGCCGAGGAGGCAATGTGCAGCCTGCAGTTTAGGCCCCGTGTTTCGGCAGCCTCCGGGAGCTGGCCTTCCCAAGGTGTGGAGCACATGAAGTCCCCGGAGAAGGCAATAAAAGCAATGGCTGCTCTCGGGCTCGGTTAATTCGGGGTGTAAACCTGTCACCACTTTGAAAACCAGCTTGAAAAAAATGCCTGCCTATATCTACACTTAACTTCCAGTACGATTTTTTTTTTAGGAACTAATATCATGTAACATTAGAGTCTAACAGGACTGTTCAACCCATTAATTCCACAGCAGCTCAAATATGCCCCAAAAAAACATTATTTGAACTTCCCAATGGGAACGAGTCATAAGAAATACAGTATGAAAAGCTTTAATTTGTACTGCTAGAGAATATGTACTAATTGTACAGTCTCTCTCTCTCTCTCTGCATAGTTTAATTCAAATACATTTTAGTTTTGGGCACTGCTGTGTTTGTGTCTGTTTATTAGACACTGATATCCCTCTCAGCTTGGCACTTGCTCTGGAGTTATTTTTAAAATGACAATTTCCCAGATAATCTGTGGCATGTGATGCCTGATCTTAAGGGAAAGCCATCTGTGCTTCTACTTGCCAATAATTTATCACACAACTGTACAAGTAATAAATTTCTCGTCCTTAGTTTAAGCCAAAGTCCCCACATGTACTGTATAAAATCACTTTGCAACTGTACTGTATGTGGAATCAGTATATCGTCTGCTCTTTTAATCAATAACTTTAATACTTTCTCCACCAAGTGTCTTGTGGAAAATGCTCATGTTTATGTTGATTCCTAACCCTGGAGTGCTTGGATATGACACATGCTATACAGCAGCTGAACCCGTCCTGGGGCAGACCCCAACTCCCTTTATCTGTATGCAACACCAGTCTGCAAACTGGGCAGTTCAGGGAGACAGAAAAGTGAGGGTTTTCATTGATTTCCACATGAAAATGATTCGCATTCTCTGCATGCAATGACAGTGAACCACATTAAATTCAGTGTATTACTGATTAGATTTTAATATCAATGCCTTGCATAATTTCTAAGCATTCGGGTGAAATCCTGTACCCATTTGCAGCCCACCACGCCAGAATTTCACCTACGTAAAAATACAAATTTGCCAGCAGTCACTTAAAAACAAGTAACTTTTTCTCACGTTTTGCTTTGGTGAGAAATTTGGAGCAGTTTAGTTAAACTGGTTTGAAGTCACACCTTTGGTTCAGCTCCCTGATGTAGACAAGACCTTGGGAGCTGTGTGGGGAAAGCTGCGCTGGCAGCTGAGCGGTGGACAGCTGGGGCTTTTGGCAGGGGTGGAGGGGACTCGTTCCTGGCAGCAGCAAGACGATATTTCTCTTCTCTCCCTCCCCTCTGTGGCCAGGTCAGAGGTGACTTTGGTGTCTGGAGGAATTTGAAGGCCTCGTGCTGACCCTCCTGTCCCTGCCTCAGCTGCCCCTTGCACATCAAAACCTGCGTGAATAAGGAGCTTTACGCTGGGTGAGGAAGGCTTTCCTCGCACGGCGAGGCAGATGCTTCCACCCGGCAGCACAGTGAAACTCTGTGAGGAAAAGCTGAAGGTTAGAAATGCCACTGTGTAGAAACATCTGCGTACAGCAGTGTGTGTAGCAGGGAACGTTCAAGAAATGAATTCAAGAATTCAGAAAAACCCAGGGGGGCTTAGGTCAATGAACTAAGGCACCTCTGAAGGCATAATGTGTACCTGGGATGTAATTCTGGGAAAATTATACTTACCTGTGGTGACCCACAGAAGTCTTCAGTTAACTGGCTGAAAGTGGCACCTGATGCATCTGCAGAAGACATCTGATGGCCTGTGCACCCACCAGCCCTGACGGCTCTCTCTCTTGAAAGAGCCACCAAGCCAAGCCATCTCTCAACAGAGCAATACAGGGTGAGGGGACCTGCCTTAGCTCTACTCCTGCACAGAAAGGCTGGATACCTGCCAGCCATCACAAAGGTTGCAAGGGTGTTTTTTTATTGCATCTTTTTACAGCATAGTTTGCCTGGGAGTGTTACCTGGCTTTGCTGACACAACCAGAAAACTTGCTCCTAGAGATATACTTGCTTTTCTAGACATCACTTCTACCTCCTCTATTTTTGCAGCGTATCACAGCTTGTGGTGTGTGGACTGAGGGCCAGGAGAGCCTAGAAGGCTGGCTGCAAAGCAGTGGGTTTAGGAGAGGGATTTGAAGGCGGAAGGAGAGGTTGAGTGATGTCCAGGTTCAGGTTTCAATACCATAATGACATCCCTGGGCTTTGCATTCAGAGAATTCCCCTTTGCAACCTCTTATCTTGTACCAGCAGCGTGAAGCTCTCAACTGTCAGTCACAGGAAATCTGCCCTATTGCTCCCTTGCATGACTGGAAAACAAAGGGAAAAGCATATTTTCACTGCAGGGTAACTCCCACATGATTTGCCTTGCCATAAAGCTCAGCAGGGACAAGGCTCACTCTGTAAGCACCGGGCTCCTTGCCTGGGTGAGGATGAGGCTGGTGAGGATGAAGGGTGCTCTCCACCCATCTCACCTCCATCTGTGCCCATTTACCCCGCAGTCAGCAGCACCTTAGCAGTGGATGGTGAATACCGGCAGTCCCACCTACAGCAGGCACATTGCAGAAACTCAAATTTCACTTACATATGCAAAAACGTGTTAAGCAGGTGAGCTAGCTATAAGATGAAGCCCTCCTACTTATATAAGTGCAAATGGCAAACAGTATATTGTATTTCATGATTTTATTGTGATCAGTAAACATCTCACAGTAAATACTAAACCTACCCTTTGATGCACATGACTCAATGCTGCAGAAGAGAGCCTTTGCAACAGGGACAAGAGCTTTCAAAAACATCTGCCTTTTGAGATGGACATTTTTCCATTCAACATATACATCCATCTTTGCATACCTTATACATGATGATAGGCAATACGCCTATATGCAATATGACCTTCTAGAAACACTCTGGGAGATGGTTTCAGGTCTCCAGGGAAAGACAGTCCAGCATAACAGGTAATGACATCTTCCAAAAGTTCTCTTTGTACATTTGAAATCACAGCAGCAGAGGCAAGCTCAAAGCATTTGTGCAGGTGATTCACTGGAAGCACATGAAATGTACAGGGGCGTGGGATTTCAGGGACAAGCTAGGAAAAAAAACAGTAGCCAGAGGGTTGATTTCTGTCCTTTTCTTTTGATTAGGGGGTGGACACCCATCTGAACTGTGCCAGAAAGAAGTCTTTTCCTTTGGGCTTATCCATGCTCAAGAAGCTTCCATGGTTTGCAGCAAACAGACAGAAACATAGGAAAAAAGGGTAGGTGAAATAAATTATCATTTTTGTTCGAGCTTCATAAGCAGCACCAACACATAAATGACAGCAGGCAATTTCCAGAGTTTTGGATTAAAAGACCCTGAAATGAGGAGAGTCCATGGATGAGTTCCAAGGGGAAGTCACCTCTACGTGCCATGGCTCTGCTGCCAGCACGACACCAAGCTGTGGTGTTGCTTCCCCTAGCTGTCCACAGGTTTCCAGAAGGAAGGTCCCACAGCTTCCTGCTGCCACCCAGCAACACCAGAGGGACAGCATGAACCCGTATGTCACCTGGCCTTAGGGGCCAGACGCACTGCCTCCTGCAGAAAGTCCCAGTTTACTCAAAGTCCTTCAGATCAGGATTAGAAAAGGTGGTCGGGCTGTGCCCATCATTGAGGCAGGGCAAACATGATCAATACGAGGCATTAATCATCTCTATAATTATCTGTATTCTCAAAAATCTCAAAACAAGCGAGCCCAAAAAGGCAGGCTGCCCAAGCAGTGGAATAACAAACAGAAGATTACAGATTCAGCTTCTCCCGCAGCCACATGCAACTTTACAAGCCCAAAGCTTCCCAAGCCCTCATTCCCTTTTGTGTACTTTGGACTCTCGACACGTTACTGATAGAAAGAGATCTACACTTCACTGCAAGGCATAAAAGTATGTCCAAACTGCTGCATGGGGAAGAAACTGGCCCACATGACTGACCACCTAAAAATAGGTCCTCTCCAGGGCTAGGGACAAATTTCAGAGATAACAGGCTTGATTTTCCACACACTGAAATATGTGCTGCGGAAATATGCCCTGAGAATGAGACACAAAGGGAAAGGTTATAAATAAAACAAAACCAGTCAGAAAATGGAAGAATACAAGCAGGAATCCTTCATCCTCTCAGAGAGTAAGTGACCAAATGCTTCACTCTGTTGGCACTTCTAGCCCTGACCCTTTCCCCTCCACTTTGCTAAGCTACCAACGCAGCATCCCACGGGAGCCTGTAGATCATCACTAAATGCCTCCCGTTACCAGAGGGGAAGACATGACTGTTTTTTTCCTGAACTGTTCTTGCATTTCATGGAATAACACAGCTACTTAGTGCTGAGTTAAGGGAGGATGAGTTGGTGCTGTGATGGTGGGGCTGGATGCAGGTAGCCCAGATGGCAGCAGTAGGGGGACCCTCCAGGCCAACCAGAATTAAAGGAAAAAAACGATAGCAGAGTTTTAGCAGGAGGAATTTTGACCAGGGAACAGATCTCATTTCTGATTTGTCCTTGACAACCCATAGTGCTCCCCTCCAAACCCCCAGCCCTATCATCAGGAAACAACAGCAGTGTTCAATGGAGAAGTGATTTGTGTTTTGCAGTACGGATCCAGCTCAGGCTTCCCAGCTGGTGTCAGCTCATCGCTTCGCAGAGATACAGCCTTGGCGCAGGGTCACATTTCTCCCCAGCCCTGGTCCGCTCAATGTCAGCCACTGATGCTATTTCAGTCTGAAGCCTCCATGGCTCAGCTGGCAGAGCAGAGGAGCGCGGGCATTTTTTTCTCCAGGACAATGCTTAGGTCTGTAATTCAAAGGAGAGACTGTTTTAAAGTTATACTCAGCACACGACTTTACCGTCCCTGGCTCCTAGACTGGTTTACTTTATGTTTTCATCCCTCCTCATCCTGAGGGTCATTCCTTCAGGACAGAGTAAAAATGGAGTGCTGGAAGACAAAGGATCGAGCTTTGTGCTATTACAGTTAAACTAAAATGCGGGGTGTAGGGGCAGGAAGGTGTTCAGACAGCAAGGCATCAACAGGCCTGGTAAAGCACTTGTTTGGCATTTGCCCAGTGACAGGGGCGGTACCTCTGTCTGTTAGCTTTACTTTGCAATGTATTTCAAATTTATCTCTGCTTTCCTTTTATGTCTTCCTTCATCCTGCAAATGCTCTTTAAGTGTATAGCAAAACCAGCATGACCATTCACATCTGAGGGCCTATGCCTTTTTTCTTTTGAAAGTCAGCTCAGAAGAGCAGGCTCCTCTGTTGGACATTTACCGGCCAAGTTCTTTCCCCCACTCCCTCACGTGAGGCTCACACGAGGATAGAGGACTGCAGTGTATGAGAGAGTGATGGAGGTGTTTGCAAAGACAACAGCAGCTGGAAGAAGTGCATTCAAACCAGTCAGGAATAGAACAAATACAATTCAAGCTCTGATCAGGGGTGCCATTGATTGTGACATTGTGTTCACTGTACCAGGCAGTGGTATATTAGATTAATATTGTTTTGAGTTATCACTGCAGGAACCACCTCAAGCACATCAGCCTGCATCCACACATGTGGTGTTGGATCCCCCTCTGCCACCACACCGCAGATTTCTTCACCAAAGGGGCACCTTTGAAGAGCTGTGGTGCTTTCAGAGCAATCCGTAGTCACTGGTGAAGTCCAGCTCCCAGGAGAGGGAGTTCTGTGGTGGGAGGAGGCCCCTTGCTCATCACTAGTCTTTTTATCTGGCTCCCTGGACCAACACCTTGAGGAACCTCAGGAATCGAGCCCAGGGGACAATCTCCTGTTCTATGCCAAAGAGCATCCCCAGTCACCTCTGTCAGCAGAAGACATCTCTGCCACTCCTGACCTCCAGGTACCTGCCAAACTCCTCGCTCTTGCAGCCAAAATGGGGCAGGCATGGCTATCGCTGTCCTTTGAACACTCTGGAGAGCATTCCAAGAGCCTGATAGGAATTAGGTGGCCACAGGGTAGCAGTTCACCATAACCTTCAGCAAGCAATGCCTGTGAGCAAACGCTAACACTGAAATCCCACTCAGATCAGGCCAGAGAAAGCAAAAATGTAAATAAAATCATTTATCCATGACATTCAAGATAGATTATATTTTTGAATGCTTAAAGAAAACAAAAACAAATAAACAAACAAACGAAAACCCAATCTCCAACTGTTACCCATCTAATGGATCTCTCTGCCTGGTCTCTGTGAGGCCACTTTGTAAAACTGGGGGAAGAAAGCTTAGAGAGGCAAATGGAAGATGTGAAGAGGAAAAGCCAGAAGGTCAGGGTAAGAAAGGACAGAGTAAGTGGGCACAGCTGTAAGTCCCAGGATGTCCTAGTCACTGAATAAGCACTGTTCCCTTTGAATTGGTACCCTAAAGCCCTGCACAACTCCTCCATCTCCTCTTCTACTTTGCAGCATCTCAGCAACCCACTTTTCATCCTTCCCACAGCACCTGTCAGCTCCCCTTAGCCTCTTCCATGAACAGAGCAGACCATCTCACCCTCTCCCTGAAAATACAAGTCCCGTGAAGAAAAGAGCAGTCTCTGCTCAGGCAGAAACAGCTCCCCTCAATCCTGACCCCAGAACTGGCTTGGATCAAGACATCCCCTCCAAAACAAGGCTGATGAGGCACACACGCTTTGCCTTATGCCCATAGGAGTAGTGATGGCAGGCATGGCAAAGGAGGAATGTTTATGTTGTTACAGAATAATAATAATAATAATAATAATAATAATAAAACAACAACAAAAAAAAAACATAGAAAACATAGGCGTTCAGGCATCAGCCCGATGTCTTTCCCGTGACAGCACTCTCACTTAGCATTTGAGATAAGGTATTGTTTTGTTGGCTGGCTGAGTAATGCCAAAGGAATGAAATCATTTTTATTTTTGCTGAGAAGGGTCAGTGTGCCTTCTGGATAAGGAAGAAGTCGGAGGAGCTCCATGTTAAATCAGGGGACCTCCCTGGAAGGGATTTTTTTTTATTTATTTATTTATTTATTTTTTTAAAAAGGAGGAAATTAGAGATGAGAGGTGCTTTGTTCTCCCATGAGGAAATACTTCTTGGTCAACACAGCCTGAGGTATAAGGTGTGGAGGAAGATAGCGCACTACTCACTGCGTCAGGACAGCCCGCGGCAAAATGCCTGGATATGAGGGAATGGCCTTGCTGATTTAATCTTCAAAGCAACTAACTGAAGCCTGGTTTTCCCTCATTTCTCCACCTACCTCTTTTATGAGTTTATCTATCTTGGCAGCTGCGAGTAAGTGTTTTTATTTGCATTTTGTCTTAACCTGTCTTGAATTAAGTATGATTTCAGTGTAATTGGATACTAATGACTCGTTCCTTGCCAAAGGATGTGGTAAATCTCCACGTAGAGCTCGGGGCACCTCATAAGCTCTCTAGGTTGCCAGCTTGTTCTCCACAGTACCCAAAGCATTACTGCATGCACCTTCGTCGGCTGCAGAACCCCTCTGGAGAGGTGATAGCTGGGAGGGGAGAAGTGTATTCTAGAGATGGGAGCAGCAAGGAAGGCCATCTGGCACGGAGAACTGGTGCTGACCTGAATCTCAAAGGCTTCTGGGGGGTTGTTAGAGGTTTTATGGGTTGGTGGAAGAAAACATGGTTCTTGCTCCATGGCTGAGAAAGAAGAAAGCAGAGGAATCCTCCTTCAGACAGAACTGAACCTGCAGCTTAAAAAGTGTAAAAATCATGTTCCTAGAGTCTGCCTTGCTGCCAGGTGACCTAACAGAGCACATTAGAAGACACTGAAATGTAGGGTTGGCAGCATACTGTGGGGCATGTGTCTTTCCCTACCTGCACGCCCATTTGTAGCACCCCTTCTCATTTCTAGCTCTTGCCTGCACTCATTCCCTCCCTCCCCAGGGCACTAGCCTGAGTTCCCAGCTCTGACTCCAGCTTCCTCCAGGCATGAGGATTGTTCTCTGCTTGACCAAGCTTTAGCTTGAAACCATTATTTTTGGCTGTGGACCTGCCCAAATCCATGGGACCCTGATGTCCTGCCTGTCCTGGACATGTGGTAGAGGATGTCTGACTGCCAGCTGGAGGAATAAATGCCAGTCCCAGCTGCCCAACTGGGAAAAGGCGCTACTCCAACCCCTGCAATCTTCTGTTTGCAATTACAGTTTTCCTGTTATTAAATGTCCACCAGCCATTTGGACATGCTCACACTCTTTCATTCATTTTGTGGTTCCTCATGATTAATCTAGAAGAGAATAATAAAACCCCTTTGCAGAAGAGGAACTATTTGCAAGTCTCTGCTTGTGAAGGGGCTGCTCCCCTCTGTGCTCACCTCCCTGCACTGGCCTGAGGCAAATCAAGAGGAATCTGGCCTCATCTTCATCACCCACCTTACTAGCACCTGCAAAAAAATCAGGAGAGCAAGAAGGAAAGAAAAAAGAGGACGGAAATAACAGATCAAAAGTGAGGTGTCCGTGGAGGCAGACAGCAGCTCTACCTCTCATCTACTGGATTCCTTCTCCACACTTTTTATGCTGATTCCCCAAGCTGTCCCACTGCCTTATTCCCACTCCACGTTTTCAGCTTTGTCATCTCAGGATGACCCTCCTCCTTCATAACGCACTGAAAGTGCCTGAGCTGCTCTAGCAAACGGGATGGAGCAGCCTGTGCCTCTCTTTTTTGCACTGCCCCCAGCAGCAAGGTCTTATCCCACTGTTTGCACTGACAGGGCTGATTCACCTCTCTGACCTACAGGAAACGACATATTTTCCTGGATTATCAAACTGAGTGTCCACAGACTACCACAGCAGGAGTAAGTTGAGTTGTGTGGTTTAGTGCAGGGGAGGTGAAGCAAGATCTCCTTATTTTGGGTCAAGGAGCAGCTAGAGTGGCTCGTCCTCTTCAAACTTCATTCTTGATGTCTTCTTTGTTATCCAGAACTTAATACCTGTGTTACCCCACAAGATGGTCCTTGACTTGAAGGAGCACTCACAACCAAGTCAGGCCTTCTCTGCAGAGGAGCTACAGCTGCTCACCCTCATCCCATCTGCTTGTGTATCCATGAGAAGGAGAGGGCCTCTGGCTGAGCAGAGGAAGCTGTGCAGAAGGCCTTCATCTGCGTTCACCCATAGTGGCCAAAGCAATGTTTGTCTGTCAGGCCTCATCAGATTCACAGGAAGCATGAACAGTGAAGGAAAGAGGTCTGACTGATAGGACCTGGCCTCATGGAGCAATAGTTACAAGGCGGTTTTAGCTGGCTGCATTCCTGATGTCAGATATGCCCCTGTTGTGACACTGTCACACCCCTGGCTTGAGACCAGCCAGCCAGCACGGCTGCTGATGCAGGATGAGCAGACCACTGCCAGGGTGACAATGCAGCCCAAAAACACCTCCCTGCACTGGAGCCTGTAATAACAAAAGATAGAATAAAAGACCAAAAAGATCAACATTTCAGACTGGTTAGGGGAAAGGAACAATAACAAATTAACTTTTTGCTTGTGAAGGATGAAACTAAACCAACTTTTCTTATGAACAGGGATAGGTCTTTCCTTCGTCTAACTTTGATGCGGCATCATACAAAGCAAAGAAATGCAATGCTCAGGGCTCTCTGCCCTGTTAATACCCAGTAGTCAGGCAAAATCATCATTGCCAAGGGAGGTACAGTAGCAATGCATGTTCAGATCGGGATGTGGTGACTAACGTCTGTCTCCAGCAGCTCCTGACATTTTCTCTGGCAGCAGATGATGTGAATCTTGTCCTGCTCCCATGGAGTGGAAAGAAGAGCCTTTCCTGTTTTCCCTTGTTCCAAAAGGTACAAAGCTTGCTAATTCTTTTGTTGTTCGTCTAATTAAGCTAAGGCTAAATATCATGCAGCTTGGTTTTGGTAGCTGTGCTCTGTTCAGTACAGACCTGTTTATGAAAGCGTGATTGGACAACCATCAAGCCAGAAATAAAAGAACAACCAAAGACTATCACGGGGGAGAAGCCAGCAGCCCAGTGACACCTGGGTTGTTATCAGTACTGAGTTAACATGTGTGGCTGTGGTAAGATTAGCAAAGGGCTCATAAAAACAGGCAGCAAGCATTGCCAAGAAGTTCTGCGGCTGAATCCCAAGTATCATTAAACTGTGAGGTTTTCTCCATCTCTCTCTGGAAAAGCAAAACACACTTTGGATTGACTGACAAGGAAAACAAGTTATGGGGTGCTGTGGCCTATACAGAGCATGTCAAGCAACTAAGACCACAGCCACTGACGTCCTTTCCAGAGCACCAACGTGGTGCTTTGTGTGGATTCAAAGGTGAAACCTGCTCTGATAAGCCAGAAAGGGTTGTCTCTGACAGCTGAGCCACAGGAAGGAAATGTGGGGAATGGACCAAGAGCAACTTTGAGCTTGGGGCAGGAACTAACGTGCAGACATGACTCTGGCATGTCCCAGCGGGACAGGTGTTGGTATGATGGTGGAGCTGGGGTTATATAGAAGACAAGGTGCTCAGGCTGTCTTGTCCCCACTTGTGGTGCAGGTCCAAGCATGGGGTGACTGCCCCAAGGTTCCTCTGCTGCCACAGTGCTGGGGACATGGAGGCAGATCCCACATCCCCTGCCCAGCAGGAGGGATCCCTGCTCAGAGCAGGCTGGGGAGCCGAGTTTGTGAGTGAGGAGGCATGACACAGCTCCCTGAATTTGCAGACTGAATGACATTTTGCCTCATTTTGGGCATACAGGTAACATGGGGTGACTTGTTCCCAGCTCACAGCTGCAGAGCTCTTTGTCGTGGCGTGACAACATCAGGCATGGCTCTGGGGACACGGTTCCGTGGGGGAACACAGGGGTCCCACACCTCAGCCACCACCTGTGGCTACAAAACCCTGATTTCCCCTCAGGAACAGGGGCCGGAGGTGACAAGGGCTGGCAGCCATAGGCCACAACTTGCAACCCCCCAGCCCCCCACCCACCGCCGCCGCCCAACACGGCCCGCGCCGCCACCACCACCCGGGGCCAGTGGCGCAATGGATAACGCGTCTGACTACGGATCAGAAGATTGTAGGTTCGACTCCTGCCTGGCTCGCTTCTTTTGTTTTTATTATGTTTTCTCCTGACACAAACAGCCCCGTCTCAGCTGCTGTCCAGCCGCTGGAAGTGCTGGGAAACTTTCTGGGACGCTAAAAGTCGCACCTACCTGCGCAGGGCATCAGTAGAGGTCACCACTTACCCAAATCAAGAAAAAGTAATAGAAAAGTGTAATGTACTAACTCACTCTGCAAGGATACGCTCCCACTTCTAGTGGTGATGCACCAGGTTTCCTAGCTGGTGATCAGCAGGATGTCTTGTCTGTGCACATGCCACAGATCTTAAAGTGCAGGCAGCATCTCCCCACAAAGGGACATTTTCACCACCTCCCCTGTGAACTCCTCCAGGCAGCCCAGGGACTTTTAACCTCATAATTGAACTTCATGAGTTTTTTCTATTTCCCCTTCCTCCAGCAGAAGAGAGAGCCTTTGCTTGAAACACAGACAAACCTTTTCCTACAGCACTGGAGCTGAAGGACCCTTTCTGTTGGAGCAGCTGTCCCCCCTTGTCCCTGACAGCTGTTTACCAAAAGCACCTCAGCCCTCTGCCAGCCCACCTCACACTTCGGAGAACCAACATACCAGAGTGAAAATGCCTAATCTGTGTCATATTTCTGTTATTGAGAAATCTGATACAAATGATTAAATAGGATACAAGCACGCAGCTCTTTATTGGCCCTAACTGGAGGCCAGGTACAGAAACAATTAAGCACTTGCAGACAGCTAGTCACTGACAGTTGGCACCTAAATGAAGTACTTAGCAAGCTACTCTGCCATCCAAGCACCTCATATACTCTTATTGCAATAAAAAGCATTTAATATATTTATACACCTGAACATGTCCTAGAGGCAAAGTAGCTGCTTAGCACACAGTAAGTCCTGAGATCATTGCCTGCATTTTTTTTTTTTCTTTTCACCTTTACTTTCCCTTTCTCTTCTCTTTTCTCTCTCTCGCATTTGTCTTTCCTGGCTTTCACTCTGGCTTTCATTCTTTTTTTTTTTTTTTTTCCTTTCTTTTCCCTCTGTCTTCCTTTTCATTACAGGTAACATGCACTTATGCAGAATGGCACACATCTCACCTTTTGGGTGAGAGAGAAAAGATGTCTTTTCTCAAGCTGCCCAAGAAGTCAGCTTGCAAGATGGAGAAGGAAAGAAGATAGTCCCTTCTCCATAAGAGATGCTGGGTGTGCTTTCATTTTGTGAACTGTCCTCTAGGAAGAGGAAAAAGGGGCTCCACTAAATAAGTAAAAAGGAATGCAGGAGTTTCCATGAACTTCTGCAAAAAGTAGGAGCAAAGACATTTATATATAAATAGGTGAAAAATCAGTCTTGTGGCCCTGGATGGAGATACACCAGAGAGTATCAAAGGGGTGTTTCCAGACTGTGAATTTAGATTGGACTGCTAGTGTGTGAACATTTAAGACAATGGACACCGAAGGAAATGGATGTCTTTACTCATTCTCTGCTTCCCAGGGTGCCCCATTCCCTGGATTTCCTCCTACATGCTTCCTAAGAGGGGTGCACTGCATCACACTTGAAGAAAAACAAGAAAAGGTGGCACAAGTGTACACAAGCATACATTAAAATGTACTAAATAATAGAAAGCTTAGCTGGGACCAGTGGTTTAATGCATGAAGTGTGTAACTACATACCAATAGCCTGTAGGTTTGACTGTGGCTGAGCCTGCTAAATCTTCTTGCTCGCTGATTGATAATTTTCTTACCTTTCTTATTCCCACAGACATTGGGCCTTCCTTGCAGTTATATCTGAAAAGCACACTCTCACACAGAGAACGCTCATTCTAGGTTCTTCTGAAGGAGAATACCTCCTTTCTTCCCCTACAATGCAGCCAGACTTTGCTGCCTTGAGACGTTTACTTTTTTCCAAGCCAGGAGTCATTGCCAAGTATGTTTTTTCTGCACTCCGTGTAGCACCTGTAATGAAAAGGATGACATGGGGAAAAATAAGACAGCAATACAATAGAACATAAAAAAAAAAAGCAGAATACGAGTGCTGGCTTTATTATTTACCACATGCCAAGCAAGCCTGTGACCATGTGCATTAAATCCCTCCTGCACAAAGGATACCTGTGCCCTCTCCCACTGCTCCACCTTGTTGCAGCTCATCCCGTGCCTCCCTTTACAACAGGACCGGAGGCCAGGGCCGAGCCTCAGGTTTGTTACCACCCGTCAGGAGATCGTGGGGCACTTGTACCCACTGCCACCAGGAAGATGTCCAGAGCGGAGCTCTCGTCAGTGAGGATTGCCTGGCACCTGTGGCGGGAGCTGCTCTGCGGCCTGAAGACCACTGTGGGAAGGAGGCCCACGGCCCTGCCGTGCCACCAGGTGACCTCGTAAAATTAGACAAAAGGGAGTTAAACAGAGCTATTTTGGGGTTTCACACAGAACAACGTCAAATGTCTGCCCTGTTACTACTGGAAACAAACGCATTCTCCCACCAGCGCAGCTGCAGCACAGAGGTCAACGCGTACCGCACAGCCGGCACCTGGATGTGGCACTTTGCTGTTTTTTCCCCGGCTGCACCTGTGACAGAGACGAAATGGCTCTGCCCCCACGCGAGAGGGCAGCGTGTCTCTCCAGCCACGAGCTGTGGCAGCTTGCTGAAGCCAGTTTGCAGGGGACAAAAATAAAAAAAATGTTGCCGTCTCCTTCGAGCCGGAATCGAACCAGCGACCTAAGGATTCCCGCAGGCGGCGCCTCTACAGTCCTCCGCTCTACCAGCTGAGCTATCGAAGGGACCTGCGCACCGCCGCGCCGCGGCCGCCCAAGCTCCCGCCCCACCCCGCGCGTCGCTCTGCGCATGCGCCCTCCACAGGCAGCCGGCGGCAGCGGGGCCGGCGCATGCGCACAGCGGGCCTGCCGCCGCCCTCGCGTCACCCCCCCCGGTCCCCTGCGCTGCGCCGCGCGGCCCCGCCCCCTCGAGAGGGGCTCGCTGAGGGGGCGTCGGCCCGGGCGCTCCTCGTGTGCGGGGCCAGTGGCGCAATGGATAACGCGTCTGACTACGGATCAGAAGATTGTAGGTTCGACTCCTGCCTGGCTCGCATCGCTGTTTTGGCTGCGCCGGGTGGCGGCTGGCCTGACCCCCCGAGACTTTACTGGCATGGAATGTCTCTCTTTTTTATATTTTTATTATTATTTATTATTATTTTTTATTTCCCTGTTAAACACAGATGTCCCACATTACGTCCTGGCCAGCCATGTTTGACAGCGACAGCGGAGCAAGCACAACATGGTGGCGTGCCGCCTTCCCCCGCAGTGCCAGGCCTCGTGTTGTGTCCTGCTGCGGGTGCCCTTCGCAGCCGGAGCCGGGAGGACGGGAGTCCCACAGCAGCCCTGCTAACCTGCCGCACCACCCCATAACTCGTAGCGGCGGTGCTGGCTCCACAGCAACAGGCCTCGTCCTTACCTTGCACTGAATCCACGATTGTGCAGGTGTGGCTGCTCCCAGGTCTGATTACTGGGGATTACTGGCTTGCCTCTGTCGGTTACGCATACTCACGGTGGTAACACTGCCCATCGCAGTGGTGCTGCCGGTTCCTCTGCTCCTTGGTACAGCGCTATCTTCCCTGCTCACTACATTGTACAGGGCCAGCAGTGTCCCTCAGCTGGTGCCTACGGAGGGGCAGGCGCTGAGCTCTGCTCTCTGGGGACAGCGACAGGACCCGAGGGAACGGCACGGAGCTGGGACAGGGGAGGGTCAGGCTGGGGGTTAGGGAAAGGTTCTGCACCCAGAGGGTGGTCGGGCACTGGGACAGGCTCCCCAGGGACATAGCCCCAGCACTGAGCCTGCTGGAGTTTAACAAGTGTTAGGACTGTGCTCTCAGTCACATGGTCTGAATTTTTGGGTCGACCTGCGTGGAGCCAGGAGCTGGACTTCGTGATCCTAGTGGGCCCCTTCCAACTCGGGGTACTCTATGATTCTGTGATTCTGTTATTCTCCCTGTGCAACTTCACTGGCACACGAATTGTGTTATTTGTTGCCACATGGAATGCATTTGATGAGGTGGATATTTAAGTGGTTTGAAAAGTTTAAGCGCAGATGGAAGTTTTTATATTTTATGTGTTAGAGTGTGTTTCTTTTTGTTGTTTTGGGAGACGAGATAATCCAGTGATGTGCCAGGCATTTAAGTGGCATGAAGTTACGAGTGCAGGTTTAAGAAAATAGAGCTCAGTAAGAAACGAACAGCGCTCTGGAGCTCTGTATTTGTGTGTCAATGCGCGCAGGAGATGGAGCGCGGCGAAAAAAGGAAGCGAGCCAGGCAGGAGTCGAACCTACAATCTTCTGATCCGTAGTCAGACGCGTTATCCATTGCGCCACTGGCCCCTCGTGTAAATCGTTTTCCTCGTCCTGCCTTAGAGGCTGTCACCCCCCCCCACCGCAACCCCCCCTCCCTTCTGCAGCTCCCCCCCGCAGCGCCCCCCCGCCCCGTGCCCCCCCCCGTCCTGCAGCCCCCTCTCCACAGGGAGCCCCGGGCCCGGCCGCTACGCGCCTCGGAGCCGTACGCGGTGCGCGCATGCGCCGGGCGGCGCGCGGTACGCTCTTGAGCCGTGGCGGCGGGCGATGAAACAGGTCCCTTCGATAGCTCAGCTGGTAGAGCGGAGGACTGTAGGGGCGCACCTCACGGGAATCCTTAGGTCGCTGGTTCGATTCCGGCTCGAAGGAGACGACATATTTTTTCGGCACTAGCTACTCGCAGCCGCTATCGCCTCACAAATCACCGAACCAGCTCCCACCCACACCGCTGTTACAGTTCCCCAGCTCGCTGTCCTCCCACATCATTTCTCCTCACACATCTTCAGCCGCTTTTCTTTCCCTTTTCTCTCTGAGGCACCCCCACACCGCAGCCCCAGCCTCCGAAACACCCGAAGGCTTCGCTGTGACTCCCCGAGCGAGCGGGAGCTGTGCTGCGGTCACAGGGTCACGGGGCCGGCTGCACAAGTGCCAAGACCCTTATGTTATGTTATGTTGTGAAGGGAAACGAGAGGCACGTTGCTCCCGCTCCGGGTCACCACAAGCCCTCTCGAAGCAAGTCACTGCAGGAGAATGCCTGCTGGGATCGTCCCGGCTGATTAGGGTGTTGAAACGCCGAGGGCTTTTTCCAGAACCCTCTCTCCTCTCCCCAAATGTCTAGACACAATTTTCCGGGCTCCCCGCTACCCACCAGCATCCTTCCGGCCCCGGCACGGAGGTCCGGGCCCTCTCCTACCACACTCCTGCGCTCACCGCTTCTCCCACCCTGCCCTGTGAGGCGAACACGAACGCACGGCGTCAGTGCAAGCAGTTCTGTCTGCTGGGTGGTCACAAAATGGGAACGAACTGCCCCGTGACGCCGGGCTGGCACTGTGCTGTGTAAGCCGGCTGAGCTCTTCATCCCCGCCGTTCATCCCCTGTCAGTGAGAAACAACACACGGGGCGGTGATTTCATGGACAGGCCTCTCCTAGTTCCTGGAGGGAAGGAAGGGGCTGCTTTGCAAGTCTTCTCCCTGCTTTCTAGCAACCCAACAAACATTTTCTTTTCTATAAGAAATAGTATAGAAAATAAAAATCATTTCTCTGAACTGTGCTCAGTTTTGCATGCTTCATTATTTTTTTCTTTAACAATTTTGTAATTCTTTTTTGACTGAAATCATAACCATTCTCTGGCTATTAATTCTTAGGGAAGGTAACCAATGAAACTAAACAGCATACTGCTCTGTTTGATGTGTCTTAGGTTAAGTAAAGCTGTTTATTGTATAAGCTTACTGTGGGAGAGAAGTGCACCAGCCACCTAAGTAGGCAGTAGCTACCATAGTGATGGTAGTCCGAGATCTTCTATGATGTTTCTTCCATTCTGTATCTTGAGTGAATCTGGGTATGTGTCAATACTCAAGCACTCAAAAGGACAGATCTTAGAGATTGCGTACATCCAGCCAAAACTGTTGCCCCTTATCCATTTTTTGAATGCTTAGGCTTCTGTGGTCACAGAGGCTGGATACCGTCATAGTGAGAAATACTCCTCTCCTGTAGCAGCCCAGATTATCTGGCACTGCGCTGGCTCTCGGTCAGATACAAAATCCCTGAGTGAGATCCTGGCCCAAGGGGAGCTCATGTGAGGTCTGCTGGCTGTCCTCAGCAGCAGCATGACTGCCCTGCACAGGCCCGGTGCTAGGGAGAATCGTTCCATACAGGTATTTAGGCCAGGAAAGTTACCGTGTTACATCACTTCAACCCACTGCTGGATTTTCCTACGTGGACAAGCATCCTGCTTTATGTAAAGGATGCATTTGCAATGCGTGGCTGTACCCCTGGCTGCTTTGCATAGACAGGCTCATCTGCCGCAATCCAGGGGTGAGTTCCTCTCTGGGGAAATCCTGAGCTGCTGCTTGCTGCTCGTCAGGGTGCAAAGCCATCATCCTGGACAGCTGTTGAGACAGCTTTAGTAGTTGTTGCTGCAATGAAGTTGTTGATGGTACGGAAAAAATTAAGGGAGTGCTACAATTCGTACATTCAGGCTTTATTAGTCAGAGTGTTTGATGGTAAAGGTAGCTTGGAATATGTGGTAATTTACGTCTTAAATAAATGCAGTGAAATAGAACAAAAGTTTGAGCAACTGTACATTATGAGAAGATTAATGGGTGTGTGACTGAACCTTACATAGAAACAGGTCATATAAGCACAGCTCTGTTAACTTTAGCAACATTTTCGAAAAGCAAAACAAACAATAAAATCACATGGAAGAACTAAGTCCTGAAGTCCTCATTCATCCCTTCTCGATTCAGCCAATCCTGATGATGGCAAGGGAGGCAAATGTTCTGCTACCATGAAAACCAAGGTGCCTCCTTAGAATCAAACCGTGGGTTCAGACACCCAGATTTTTAAGCTGTAAATCCTGGAGAACCCACCCAAAGGCTTGATCATTGGTTTGTTTGGGGGTTTTTGGCTGACTGAGATAATACACGGCGGTTCCTCTGTGGAGATCCCCATGTCAGTAAAAGGGTTTTGCAAGCTTGTGGCAGCTTGTCCTTATTTGCATCACCCCGCAAGATCGAGTCATGAATCTTTCCCAAGCAAAATCTCTCATTTAGAAAGAGTGAATAAGAACCACATGACTTACGGTACATCTCCAGCCCATGGAAATCACTTCCTTGATTTCAGTAACCCTTGGATCTCGCTCATAAACTGGGGTCCTGAGGGACATCGAAGGTGTTGCGTGTGAATAAAATTACCGAAATGCTTTTACTGATCTAGGATTTAACTCTCTCCCTAGTTTCAGGCCTGATCTGCTCATCCCCCTTTTGCTGTCTGGGCGGGCAGCGGTCTGGATTTGCGCACATATGAGTGACCCCTCCAATTATCTGCAGCATGGGGACCTTATCTGCAGCCCATGGGTAGGAGGGGATAACTGCCCACTGCCCACGCACAGCCCAGGCTGTGCTGGGACTTCCCCTCCTCTCTGCAGCAAAAAAACAGGACTGTTTCTGAGGACAATGTGAGCATTAGCTCTCCCCAGTGCCTGCGCTTGGAGAACAGGTAGATAATCTGAACTGGAATAAATGGCTTTTAAAATACCCATGTGTTGTGGGAACTTTAAAGAAGCGTTAAAAGTAGTATTTCTTGAGTTTGGAGTGATAGCTGGTGCTATGAAACACACTCTTTTCCCGTATATTTAGCTGCCACTAAATGACATTTGAAGTGAAAGGTGAGAATGGAAGGAAGACAATAATGTTTCACAACCACAGAATCCAATTTTAAAGCAGAGAATAAGACTTCTGACTAGCTATATATTCACCGGTCTCTATAATTCAGTGGTGCATTACTTCCCCCTTTGGACTGCAGCACTGTGATTAGAGGAACAAAAATAGCAAGTGTACAGAACTGACAGTGATTGATGTAACATGATCAATAAAGTGAAATTCATCTGTCTAAGGCTTAAACTACTCTGTCAAACGAGACAAGTGCTAAGTTTAAGATCCCGGAGTTACTTCTTTATCTCTTACAAATTCGGGGCCTAATTTCTTTATGCTTGCTTTAGCTGTACCCACACATAACTCCACCGATTTGTGCAGCGGTACACCTGGTTCATTTCTCAGAAATACACAAGCACTGTGGTTTTGCTCAAAACTGAGCATTTTGTGTGTTTGAGGGTATAATGATCAGCATGCTTCTCATCCCTACCTCTTTATTTAAAGCCACACAATGTGCTGTTAAAGCTCCAGTGCCTGGGGCCGAGGGGAGGACCCAGGCTCACCTGAGGACGAGGACTGTGGGGAGGATGCTCACTCCTCTGCTCTCTCCCTGCCCTGCCAAGTCCTTGCTGCCCCGCAAGGCGGTGTGGAAGTGATGGATGCCGTCCCGGTGCCAGCGGGATGGTGGGGATGGCGGCCAGGGGCACCGTGGAGTAAGAAATCTGGCAGAAAGCTGTTGGCTGGGGATCAACTCCCAGCACACTGCAGCTGCAGATGGAAAAGTCGGGGCTGTCCAGAATGGGTGGCAGACCCATCCATGGAATGGGGGAGCTTTGTGGTGGTGGCAGGGAAAAGAGAGCAGCTCTGGGACAGCCCATGGCCAGCATCCTGCTCCATGGGGTGTTTGCAGCTGGTGCAGGCACTGTCCTGTGTGCGTGCAGGAGTACACAGAGCCTGTGTGCGTATCTGGTGCTGGATGAAGCTCCTAGATTTGGAGTCGTCTGCCTCGTCACCACCACCACAATGACCCTGGAGCACCTCACCCTGGCTCAGATTTACAATTTCTGGGGCTGGGCACCAGCAAGGTGCTAGCTGCTTTCCTCCTTAGGAAGGACGGCCCCAGCTGCCTTGCCACCGACCTTCTCTTTGAGGGAAATCTTCCCTGGGGCATGGAGAAAAGGAGCTGGTGTGTCCAGCGTGCTCAGGACCAGGTGTGGGAGGTGAAAATCCAGATGAGGACAGGAGAGAAGAGCAATCACACCAAAGAGAGTATGGCAGAGGAAAGACCATGCCAAGCAGGGCAGCTTGAAGCAGCGAGAGCTCTGTACTGGCTGTCAGCATCTCCTTGTAGAGTGCAGATGTGAACCTACTTGAAGTGACCTAAAGGGATATTCCGCCTCAACAGGAAATTACTTTCAGGTCTTGATTAGCTTAGAGACAACTACAAACGCAAACTGCAGAGCTTTTCACGTGTTCTTCCTTGCCGTGACACTCACTGGGAGGCACCCTCAGGCCGTGTTTGCCCACTCTAGGAGTCCGTGCGGTATCTGCGGTGGCTGTCCCCTATGAGCTGCGTCTTCTCGGTTGCGTTTGCTGGCTGAAGCACAATAGGAGTTTCTCCATCTAAATCGGGGAGGGAGACAAAAGTACTTTAAGAATCCTTCACTTGCTGCCAAAGCCAGGCTCCTTGTTGGCACCCCTGCATGTCATCTGCTGCCCTGGCTTACGCCTTAATCTCGGTTTCGGAGACAGCTGTGTGCCTGCTGAAGAAGCAGCAATGTTCACACCGAGTCTACAAATGCTCTCACACCTCGTCCGTGTGTAACGATAGATTTCGGGGTGACTATTGGTACTGTTATTGAACCGGACAACAGCTTTACCTGGTGCCCTGTGGGGATTGCAGGGTAGCAGGCCCTGCCTGCTCCAGTCACAAGTGCTTGCTCCTGCAAACGTCGGCATGCAACGAGCGCCGCTGTGACTCAGCAAGCACTGACCTTGGCAGCGCTCGAGTGGGCCAGAAATGAGTCTTGGAGAAGGCAAAGTTAGCAGGAAGGAAAGAAGAGAGTTAAAAGGAAAGCAACGTGTCAGCAGTAAAACCTTTGAGAGTGAAGAAAGCACAGACATCCTGAAAGCCAGCAAGCTATATAAAAATGTCAAATGGCATTCTGAAGTCCTATGTAATTTATTTTCAATGGAGTTTTGAGGACTATTGTTTTGACGAGTTTGGAACTGCCCAAACCCCACACTGCCACGATATAACTGCTCACTACTTTGTACTTTCTCATTCCATTCAGTTGTATGCTTGTTGTATTGGGAAACCAGTATATTGGTTTCCCAATATATCTGTAAAAAAATTCATTTGTTGTAGAGCGGAGAAAAGTTGAGTCCTTACGGAGCTCCCCGCTGCCTGTTGTGTTCATGCTGATAATGAACAGGGTTTGGCTGCCCTTCTCCCAGGCCTCCTTCCAAGCCACCATTTTTTGGGGGGAAGGAGGGCACTCGAGTCCAAGAAAGTGAATTTTAAAGGTTCAGCAATCTCGGTGAAGGTGCTTTCATACAAAAATCTTTCATCTATCCATCTCGAAAATAACAGTTTTCAGAGTAATTGAATACAAATTGTAACTTTTTTTTTTTTTTTTTTTTTTTTCCAAATGACAGAATGTTTAGAAAAAAAAATCTTCTGACATTTCCTCCTGTTTACATGCCAGTTGATGGGATGAATCATGGGCAAAAGATGTAACGTATAGGAGTAACTTAACCCAGAGCAGGAATCTAACTGCGTGCCATACGGCTTCCCCTCGGTGGGGGCAGAACCGCTTTGACTCTGTCAAGGTGAAAGCCAAGGATGATAAATGCTGAGCAGCTTCTCTGTATGGGCAATTCCTAATTTAGACACAAGGTCAAAGACAGACATGTTTCATAACTTCTAAAAGTATATGAGTAATTAATGCCTAGAGCTTGGTGTGGTTTCGCATTAGTTTGGCAGTTTCGATCCATTTTTAAGTTGCTATGTGTTTTCCAGATCTCTGAGCAGCATTCCCTCCCACCCTCTGCTGCCTCCAAGTTGTTCATTTTTTGGAAGCTCATTTATGGAGGGCAGAGCCTGGCAGTTAATTTTGCTGTGGTACCCAGATGTGCAACAAGAGGACCCACTGAAAATCTGTCACGTTGCTCCCGGCTGATCTGCGTACACTCCTGAGCTGACACCTTCCCCAGGTCCTTTGCTGCCTGCACCCTTCTGAGATGTACGATGCTTTTTATCAAAGCAGGGACCTCTGGTATAATAAACTGTACAAATATAGGCTGTTAATGGAGAGCTGCAGAATGGAGGTGCAGCAGGATTCACAGTTTAAACTGCTTTCTATAGATAGCTCCTGCTCTCTGTTCGCCTACATCGATATCATATGGAGTGTGGAGGAGACAATGAAGTGCTAAAAACTTACTGCTTCTGAGTTAGGAAAGTATTTTGTTATTCTGGTTCTTTTTTCTTTTACTTTTTTGTTTGTTTTTCTTTTCTCTCCTTTTTTCTTTTCACTTTTTTCTCTTTCTTCTATCCTTTTTTCTTCTTTTTCTCCTGTATTTCATTTTCTGTAAAATGAAAGTTAGTCTAGAAATGTTTTGCTTTGTTCTTGTGAGGATAACCAAACAGGAGAGGGGAAAACCTGATGAACTGTTTGAGTGCATCATCGAGGGCAATCCAAACTCAAACATCATCTCACCTGGAACCACAGAAGTCAACGGAAGGTTTTCCATGGACCTCAGTGGAAGTAAAAGCTGTAAAACAAGTCTCCCACAGCAGATACTCAGCTAGCCAAGCACTTCAACTAGTCAAATAAATTTGAATAAAACTTTCTTCAAGAGGAGTATGACTTTTTCAGAATTGAGAGTTTTGAAACGATTGTGACAACTCACATTGATTTTCCATTTTAGGGAATGGATCACAGAATTTTTGGCCTCACTTATCTTTATTTACTAATAAATTTGTTTTATGGTAAGTTAAATTGGGGAATTGAATAAACTATAAAAAACCTTGAGTTTTATTAAGGAGAAATGTGAGGGATTTCAAAAATTACTACTGTTGTGCCCCTTCGAAAAAGGAAAGTCTAAGTCCCTGTTCCCACAACATGCATACTGCCTTTTCTGCACAGTATGACTGTCTCCAAGTAGCTCCCAGTGAGCACAGCAAGAACTGGTGGAGACTTGCTCTCAGAGATTTTTAGCATAAGGAATTGTGATGTTTTATCGCTGTTGCATTCCTCAGAAAAGCAAGGGCTGATTATAAAATATTTGGATAAACAAAAGTATGGCCTTAGTTTGGGAATCTACATTTCGACCTCAGTAAAAAAAGTTCTGGCTAGCAGCAATACATAAACTTGGGACAGCAGGAAGCAAAGAAATTAATTACCAGCTAGAATGCTCAGTCTGTGGGCAGAGGGCATGCAAAGAATTTGGATCCTGATATGATTTTCTCTTCCAAAATGTAATCTGCTGCAGGACTGATTATGGTTTGTTTCTGAATTACCTACAAGAACATTTCTATTATTTACACAAAGGAAGGCAGGAGTATTCATTTATCTGAACCAACATTTGAAAATGTCTGGTGGAAAAGCCCAACCTTTTCTATTCTAAGTCAGCTGGTTCTTTTTGACCAGTATCCCTAAAATCTGGTGAGGAGAAGAGGGAAGGTAACTGCAGTTTGAGCTAGTTACCATCCACTTCTCTAAATGCAGTGCCTATTTTCCTTTCAGTTGCAGAAAAGATGCTCCCGCCATCCTCTGTCATAAATTTTTTCCTTTTATTTCTGCTTTTTTTTTTTTTTTTTTTCTTTTCATCTGCTTTTAAGATGTAGAGAGTTCTACTCTGCTTAAGCAAGCTGGTTTTGATTGGCAAGAAAATGTAGCAAGATGGAAGAAAAGGCTAGGAAAGGCAGAAATAGGTAGTTTTCATCAGGTCCTACCTAATCGCTTAATATTGTCTTCAGAGTACCTAACACATAGCGGTACTTTGCTGAACATGCAATATATTTATTTGTTTATTTATTTATAGGATATCTAGGTGAGACTTGGTGGGAGAAAAGGGATGGAAAGATGGCCTAAAGTTACTGAACTCATGTCAAGAAGCACCACTAGTGCTGGAAGGAGGGAGCACAGTTTTTTTCCTGCTTCTGCAGACATTTGTCCTGGATTTTGAGAGACAGCAAAATGCCTGGCAAAGTACAAAAAGAGACAGAGAAATGCTAAATTAGAGATTTTTTATCCTTCTAAGTTACACCTTGGTATTTCAGACTTAGGTGTCATAGACCCATAAGCATCAAAACCCGTTTTATATTTGCACTTTGCAGGTGTTTAATGTCTTATGGTATATTACATTTATTTCAAATAACACACTGTGGTTATAAAGCTTTCACTAACATTTTTTGTTACCTTTGCAGTTACTGACCAAGTATGATCAGTTTCTAAGCTGACTGTATTTACCTTGATATGCTTCTAGGCAAAAACAATTTAAAAACACTCACTGGCACATCAGTTATATGAATAGCATTTGTTTCAACTACTACAGGTGTTTTGTTACATATTTATGAAAGGGTATATTTGTGTGAAAAGAGGGAAAAAAGCTCTCCCTGCTACAGGAATGTGACATTTACAGTCTGGCACTGCTAGTTTAAGTATAATAAGCCAAGCCAAGGGGGTGACCTGCTGTGACAGGGTCCTGCTGTCCTCAGCCTGTGAGCCCTTCCTTGAGATGGATTAGCACTTGCCCTGTCCTGCTGTGAGGCACACCAGGGAGTTAAACTGGCAGGGAACTGCTCGCTCTTTTAGGGAGATAACTTTTCATCTGAGTCCTATCCAAGGTTTGTCTCCTGGTGAGGCAGCAAAATTGCTATGTAAAGAGCAGTAGAGAAGAAGTGAGCAGCTTGAGGGTGGATGGGAGAGGGGCAGGACCATGGCAGCTCCCATTCTAAATGTCTTAGGTTACTGCACAACCCTATAGCCGGAAGCTCTGCATCTTTTCTTAAAGCCTTTCTTTAATGGGCATGGCCAGCCCATTACAAAAATTGATGAATTTTACCTGAGTAAAAACTGAATATCATTTTTCAGGCACGTAAGATGTGGCAAGCACCAGTCCAGCTGGAGCCTGCTGTGTATGTGCAGGATCTAGGATATGAAGCAACAGGAGTATGGGGGCTAGAAGGCGAGCATCTTCTCTTCAGATGAACCCTGAGACTGTTTGTGTCTAATAAGAGATAGAGGAGATATGTAGTTATTGCTTCCATAAGTTCAGTCTTTCATTAACATGCTACTTGGGAAGTTCATTAGGTCACGGTGTTAGCTGGAGAGAACTGGCACATCCCCACGGATGTCTGGAATCAGCCTCAGCATCGCGAGCAGAACATCTGGCCTACAGGCTCTATGGGCTGTTTTGAACAGCTTTGCTACCCAGTGAGTCCCTATAATACACACCTTTTTCCATGTCGTTCTTAATTTGCTCTTCCAAATCTTCCGGAGACACACAGAACTCATACTCTTCCCCTTCAGGTGCTTTGGGTTTACACTTCCCACAGCAGCAGTTGAAACAGCAGCAGAGGCAGCAGCAGAGGTAGCAGCCCGTCAGGAGGCCGCAGACTGCAAACAAGCCCTGGGTTAAAGACAGCGAGAGGAAAACCCCGTGAGCAGTGACCTTCCTGAAACTCGCGGCAGCCTCTTCAAAGAGGCTCTTCAAAGGGACTCGGGCTCCCACATGCATGGGTCTCAGGGGAGTCCGACCACCAGATGAGTTAAATAAGGACCAGACCTTCCAGGATCCTCCTCACCCACCAGCTTCTGCTTGACACTCGGGACCACAGCCACAAAGAAGCCACCAACCAACAGGCCCCCGCATGCCCAGCTCCTGAAAGCCTGTCTTCAGCTGACGGCCCTCAGAAAAAACCTCCAGGCAGTATGCAAAACCCCACCCACCTTAAAATGACTCATTTCCATCTTTAAAATGACTCATTTGCCCAATAACTTTTTTTGAAAACACTTATTTACTGGCAGGTTCTTGTCAATAACAAAGCCAAGAGAAAAAGAAGCAAAGACTCGGATGCATCCACATAACTTCAGGCACTGAACTAAGGCAGCTAAATTAGGCCTGCAGTCTCTGCAGGCTCCCCGCGTAGGTGATGGGAAGCTAAAAGACCTTCCAGAGGGTGAATCAGCCCCAGGAGAGTTTGCATTGCCCTTTGGAAGTGTCTCCTTCTCTTCTTTAGCCTGTGCAGAAGCAGAGAGGTGACAACTCCTAGGTTAGACCCCTTGGGCTGTGGTTTCTATGTCTGGGGACTTAGGCATCAAGAAGCTCCCACCAGCATCGCCCCTGCCTACTCCCGTCCCTGTCACACCAAGTGCAGAGGCTTCAGCAGAGCCAGGCTCTAGTATTACAGGTATCCAGGCTGCCCGCTGCTAAATGCAGTTTCACTTATGCGCTCTTGCAGTTACTTCTTAAGTTCATAAGTAAACATGCTGGTGAAGAAGAAAGGAAGCATAAATGCCAGGATATTGTCAAATTTGACAATGAAGCTATGTAAATAACACTCAGTAATGTATGCATGTCTCAGGCAATGTTAGCACGGGCTTTGAAGGTAACATGATATTTACATGTGTAATATTTACCGTTTATGTGTTTGCAGGCTTGAGGCCAATGATAATCTATTCTACCCACAGATATATCAAGAGTGAACAGGATGCTTTTTAAAAGACAAGGAGGACTCAGACATTTCTTTTTAAAATGTTTTCCTTCCAACTGACATCTGAAACTGTTAGAAATCTCAGAACCTCTAAAATAAGTTACCCGTCTGTTTATCGTTTATGCCATAATGGAGAAAAAATCAGCACAATGGATAGAAGGAAAAGAAGTATAAAAGTTTATCAAGTGAAATACATACATGAATCTATTCATGATAAATTAATGATTCATGATTCTTGTATTTAAAATAGTGTAGATGGTAAGTCAGGAATCAGAAGAACACTGATGTGATCATTAAACTGTCTTCATGGGAGAGGAAGAATTGCTTTTTGCAATAATAGTTGAATGAACAACTCCAATGTCTGCCAGTGGATAAGCAGTTCAAGTACCCACTACCCATGTTAATAGGTTCCAAGTTTAATATGCCTGCTAAGAAGTCTGGCAGTTCCAAAAAAAGTAATTTTCACTTTGCATTTCTCCTTTCATTTGACTTTCTTTACTTCTAATGATACACCTCCTCATGGCTGTCAGATTTTCTCAGTATGAGTGTGTTAGGGAAGAGGATTTACCAGGAATTTTTGTAGCTGAAGAAGAAGATAATAAGCAAAAGCTGTGGTCCCTACCTTCTTCAGACCAGAGTGCAGAAAATTAGGGGTCGTAAGATCATCTGCAGTCAGACTTAAGTACTATTATGTAAGAGAATACAAAATTCTGAAGCTGACCCAGCATTTGCATATGAGAAAAAAAGAGATGAGGATTAGTGACCTCAGCTTGAAAATAACATTTGATGACCTGTTTGTGCTTTGGAGGTGGCAAGGTTTGGAACTGGGGGAGAAATAGAGAGAGACCACCTGTGACAATCCTCAGGTGCTGACCATTTGCATATTTTGGATTTTTCCTGAATATTCTGCACAGAATTCTTAAAACTCAGGAAGAAGTGATTAATTTTGCTGGGACTTTCAGCATCTCTCTTCTCACCTCCAGGATACAGCTTCCTTGAAACAATCCACACGTTCTTCCTTTATGTATTAGGGACTTAGTAGCTTCTCTCTGTACTCTCTGCTGCTCTCCTTATGAGTCAAAGCCACAGCATTTATTTCCATTCCTGATTTTCTGACCACAAAGGATTTTATACCTCATAAAGTCTCCATTAACAATCAGCAAGCAGAAGAGGAAGTAAAAGCTAAATGTGAAGAAAACTTTAATTATCAAGACTGTTAGAGGAGCCAGTACAGTTGCTCTCTCAGCTCTAAGGGAATGCTTCCAGGCACCTGAGCCGTGACAAAGAGGCCAAAGAGGAGGCTGAAAGGACAGCAAAAAGAACAGGGACGGACCCAGCAGGAACAGAAAGCAGCTGCGGCCAGGAGCCCAGCCGCAGGCAGGCAGCCTCCAGGCTACTTCTGAGGATGCCATCCCAACTGTGAAGGTGTCATTTCAGCACTGGTGTTTTTTGTTCATTAGTTTCATTTGCAGTTTGGCATTTGAACAGCTTCCATCTCATACTGATTCAGCCTACAAATTGTGGCTTCCTAAACCCACAAATCTGCAGTGAGGGGGCTGTGAGGGCAGTGAAGCACTGGCCTGCTCCGTCACGAACACAAGAATGCGCGTTCCATCGTTCCGAGATCAAAGCTGTCACAGCGTGTTTGCTTCATGCAGCACAGACCATTTCCCACTTGTTCCAGCAGAGACCTTTCTTTCCTGTCATTTTATTGTTGGAAACAGGTGGGGAGAGCATTGGTTTTACATATTTGCAGTTCTGTTGGTTTGTTACATTTCTGTAGCATTTCAATATCTGCTGAAACACCAGAATTTGACATATAGAAACATCAGAGGATAACAGTGACATAAGCAAGCACATGAACACAACTCTTTTATCACAAGAGCACTCCGTGATGTGTTTTTCCTTGAGCAATATGCCAGTTTTTGATGCATCATTCTCTTCCTTTCCTGATCTCTTCCTCCACTCCCCAGTTCTCACCTTTCCTTCCACTTCCCTTCTCTCACCCCCTCACCAAGAACTGACAGGGCACATATATGACACCATAATCCCACAGTGTTATGTATTATTATTGCTTACTTATGCTGTGTGCTATATATAGCAAAGAACACAGCTAAATTTGTACTGTAATAACTTATTAACTGGTTGTCACATAAGTGGGACTTCTCATTTTTGAACAATGAGTCACTTTTATTTAGTCACTACTGAAAAGAAAGTCAAAATTAACCTGGAGCACCAGATTCAAATCTAATTAATGTCTGGAAGTGTTACAAAACATGTGCTTTATTTACCAAGTTAGAAAGAAAAAGAAAACATTCTAAATTAGCCCTCTTCTGAGCTGATGCCACATCTGCCACTGTCGATTTTCCCAGATACATTATTGTTTAATTAAGATTTTAGTAGTGTTTTACATCCTGATCCTACTCTTTGTTAAGCCTGTAGGAACACCATGTTTTCCAAGGGTTTCCTTGTGTATATAAATATCTTTGTGCACTATAATGCCTGCTTTTCAACAGCAAATGACACCTTACCTTTGCCCACCAGCTTGAGAGCATGAAGTATGTGTTAACGTTTTCCTCACCAAACTGCTCTGCCACATAGAGCCCTAAGGATCCATACTTGTCATATATGTTTCGCTTGGACAGATCAGTCAGCGTTGCATGAGCATTGTTTATCTCTTTAAATTTTTCTGCAGCCTCTGGATTGTCAGGATTCTTGTCAGGATGGTATTTCAGAGCCAATTTTCTTCAACATAAAAAAAAAAAAAAAAAAAAAAAACAGGGAAAATAAACATCAGTAACATGTGCACTTAGCATATGGATATGGACACATAAAACATTACCAAATACTCTAGCAGAGACATCATTATTCTGAACAGTATGTTCAGCCTAGACCTTCTTATTTCCAGTTCTAATACACACAGAACATTCAGTGGAAGGACAGTGACACAAAGTAAGTGAAAATGGAAGTTTTTGTGAAAGAGATATGCTGGTTACACTAGGCATGAACATTGTGCCTTGATACCTCATCGGCTATCAAATTAAGGGAGAAAGCGATACATGCTGAAAGCACAGATTTTAGCCTGGTAATAAATCACAGACATTTGTTGCATTATGTTTGCCAGCTGATTTGCATCATTTAGCAGGTTTCAACAAAGATAAAGATATTGTAAAGGTTGTTTAAAAACATATTTATGCCATCAAAATGATCTTTATAGCAAAGGAAATTCAGTACTTGATTGTCTATCAATAGTAGCTATATTAAAATATAGTAAACAGTGTCTGTGTTTGCAGAAGCCCAGACAGTGATGATGAAAAACAAATTTAGGAGCTGCAAGAGAAAGGAAGCATATTTCTGAAGCACAAGATAGAAAAGCATATCGAGTTAGCCCCAGTTTCCAATGCCTGTCTTTGAGTCTAGTTCACCACTGCCACACTTAATGCCATCCCTAAGGTAGTGGAAGCTGATTGTTGGCCGTTTGGGGCTCTTTCTGCTGGTGGAAAGCCTGTGCCGGGACAGGGCTCAGTACTGTCTCTTTTCTCTGACTGTACTCACTGCCACAGTATCTGAGTACAGATACAGCTGGAAAACAGCCGTGTGGGATTGTTGGCTCACAGACAGCACTGCGGAATCAGATTTGGGGAATAAAGGGTTTGCTTCCAACCATGCTGGAGCAGTGTGAGCTCACATGTACCTGCAAAGCAAGCATAGACATAAGTGTATTGTTTTGAAAATCTCCACTCCCTTTCAAGTGGCAATAAAATTTTCCGAGGACATTTATTTAATGACTAGTGCTGACCTCTAGTGGCATCGAAAGTGATTTAAAAGTGCATTCAATTCTGTCATCCGCACCTAAGTCAAGCAATGTTGTATTTTTAAATGTTCTGAGTGTTTCAGGAGCTAGTCATGACCATTATGCCAAAATAAGTAAGTAAACAAATAAATTAATTGTAGTGTGAAGGCTGTGTGCCCACACTTGCTGTAACAAATTTATCCTCTGAGTGGGATACTGCTTGACTTTCTACTGAAGTCCCAGTACTGGTTATTCTCCCAGCAAAATGTACGTGCTTTGCTCTTGATGACAGTTCCTGTCTTGGAGACATTCTGCCAGTATCAAGACTGATACGAGCCTGAGAATAGCCTCTGACAACAATATCTTCAGTTCTATAGACTGAACTCAAATTGTCTTCTCATAGATCATAGCTAACTCCTTAAACTTGTCTCTAAGAGCATCAATAGCTTCATGTTCAGTCATAGTTAATATATTGTGCATACGGTACCTTAAATATAATAAAAGATGAAATAGAAGAACTGGAAAAACAAGTTAATTCTTGAATGACTAATGATATAATGTGCCATACAAGTATTTAAGTAGCTTATGCAATCTATTCCTTTTCTTAGCTGAAAACAGAACCTAGCAATTAGCAATGAAAAATGGGAGAGGCAAAACTTTCAAAACTCATGCTTGGCTGGAGGCATCAGACAATCAATCTCTGGCCTTTCTTCCTTTTCCCACAACTAACAGCCCCAAAGACCTCTTCTGCCCTCTTTACTTTCCCAAAAATCTCATAAGAATTTGAACACGTCATTTCAAAGAGGTGAAAAATTATTAGTTACATACTCTAGCTTAGTATTGTTTTGCAAAGCCTTACTTACAACGTAGTACTGTTAATAAAACTTGAGATATATTATTTAGTTTGGGGAAAAGTCAATAAAAATATTATGCTAACAACTCCCTGCAGAACAAGATGTCGTATACTAATTGGTGATGATTTAGTAGTGGGTCAGAGATCTATATACTGCCAGTGTGATTCATACGAGTGAGAGAAAGGACTCCATTAGGTTCAGTCCAAGAAACAGTAAAAATAGCGACAAGAACAAAAATAAGGACAAGAACATGGCATGATAGCCTTCTGTGACAGGGTTACAGCATTGGTGGATAAGAGAAGAGAAAGCAACATCATATACCTGGACTTGTGCAAAGAATTTGACACTGCCCTACATGTCCTGCATCCTTGTCCCTTGAGTTGGAAAGACATGGATTTGATGGACAGACCACTCAGTGGGTAAGGAATTGGCTGGATGGTTGCACTCAAAGACTTGCGGTCAACGGCTTAATATCCAGGTGGAGATCAGTGATGAGTGGTGTCTGTCAGGGATCCTATTTAACTATTGAACATCCTTGTTGGTGGCAGGGATAGAGGGATTGAATGCACCCGCAGCAAAATTGCAGATGAATGGTGCAGCAGACATGCTGGATGGAAGAGTTGCCATCCAAAGGGACTTTGACAGGCTTGAGAGGGGGTCCTGTGTGAAAAACAGGTGGTTCAACAAGGCCAAGTGCAAGGTCCTACACCTGGGTTGGGGCAATCCCAAAGAAGAATATAGGCTGGGCAATGAGTGGATAAAGAGCAGCCTTGAGGAGAAGGACACTGAATGTACCAGTGGATTAAAAGCTTGACGTGAGCCAATTTGCAACCCAGAAAGACAACTGCATCCTGAGCTGCATCAAAAGAAGTGTATCTAGCAGGTCAAGGGATGTGACTCTCCCTCCTTTGCTCCCCCAAAACATTCTATTATTCTGTGAAATAACAGAAGGTGTCAGCTATACAGAAGTTTCTCTGTGAGTCTCTGGGAAGTGAAATGTCCAGCTAGGTGGTAATAGTTGTTCATTATGAATACAAAAAGGGAAAAAAGCCAAAAAAAAAAAAAAAAAAAAAAAGAGAGTAAAATGAATTCTGGCTTCCTTCCTATACCAAACATGCAACTTTAAGTCAATTCAGATTTTTCTCATGATGAATGGCTCTCTTCTTCCCCACTGACCACCGCAGCCCTAGATAGCAGAAAGCAATGTGACGCTTTTGGGAGAGATAAGTGAGAATAAGGAAAGACACAACTATTCCACAAGATGACTGGGGCATTCAGGGAAAGGAATTTGGAAGAACACCCTCAGCACTTCGGCTGGTGGTAGGCTTAGAGCGCAAGCCGAGCTCAGGCCCAGATTGTGCTACACACACAGTCTGCTGGAGGTATATCTTGGTGGAGAGAGTGGCATACTGGAGGCAGGAAAGTGGGTGTAAAAACAGCACAATGGAAAATGGAGTGGCTTAACTCATACTCTAGCCATTCCATCAATAGCACAGCTGGTAAAGCAGAAGATTGTAGGTACTCTTGCATGGCTATCCTTTGCTTGTTTGTTCAGCTCCATCTTGAAGAAATACCTTTTTGGCTCTTGCGCAGGTACCGTGACACCTTTGCCATTTCAAACATCCACACCTACAAGGCAATTGTGAGGTCAGAATAGGGAGACTGAGGTAAGAGTGATGGTCCCGGTCAAGAGTGAAGATGGGACAAGCTTCAGACATAGATCTACAATGGAAAGACAGCTTGGTGGTGTGCATGCAGAATATCTGAGGTAGGCAAACTGAGTAAAAAGGGCCAGGCCCAGATTCATAACAAATAGGGCAAGCAGAAATGCAAAGAAAAGATAGAAAACATGGACCAACACAGCTCATACAAAGAAGAAAGGGCAAGAGACTAAGTTTCAAAGATTACCATTACAGAAGAAAGCAGGACATAGAAAAGCTACCAAAGATGTTATTATAAAGGGGATGTTATTAAACATAAACTAAAAAACTATCTGATATATTTATCGGAGAGACAAATGATTAGAAAGCTAATAATAAAATTAGAGAAACAAAACAAAAGGTCATGAGCATTAAAATTCCTGCATAGATCGTCCAACACAAAGGAGGGTGGGAAGGTTGGATGGCGTGGAGTTTGAGGCTTTCTTCAAGAACAACGGTTTTGGAAGAGAGTGTGTGAGGTGCAATAGGAACTCGTGCTCTGCGAGGACAGCTCGATGAACTATCCAGGGCCTATCCAGGGCCTGGAGAAGAGAGGGCTTTGTTGGGAACAAAGCAGCCCCCCTGCTCGGGATCGCTTCTTGGCTCGTTATCGATGCAGTCGAGCTCAGCCTTTTTGTCTGGCTGTTGGCAGAAGAGCGCAGAACAACGGAGCCCCGTTGAAGCAGGAGAGGTGTCCCAGGGCACTGGGAAAGTGGCTTTTGCACTGAGGAGAGTCAGACAGTGGACGAGGGTGGGCAGGGGCTCTGTGCCGTCCTCCTGCGTGTGAGTGGTCGTGAGGCAGAGGTGCCTACGCCCTGCCGCAGGTGGTGTTATCGGCCAAAGGTGGCAGCTGTTGGAGGTAGCGGTTGCACTCCATGCGTGCTGAGGACAGGCTGTGTGTTGTCCTTGTGCAAAAGGCAAAGCCGCGAGGGGTTGTTTGGGTGTTGCCAAAGTGAGGAGGAGGTTACTGAGAAGATGGCCGATGGGTGTTGTTTGGTGAGCGTGTTGATCAGAGGTGAGGTGAGACGAGGGCAGAAGCTTCCGGCGAGTGGTTTGAGGTGGTAGCATTGTGGTTGTCTGTGTGTCTGAGGAGAGGGCAAGGAAAGGGTTTGTGTGCTTTTGCGTAAGTGCCTTTAGTGAGGCAAGCGCGTGAGGTGTGCGTGGTGTTGTAGGGAAGTGTGTATGGAGGAGGAGTTGTAGCAGAGTGGTGATGCTAGGTTCTGGAAGCAGGAGAGGAGTGTGAGGGGCGTGTGAAGGGCGTGTTGCCGGGCAGGTGTCTGTGATTCCTTCGATAGCTCAGCTGGTAGAGCGGAGGACTGTAGGCTCCCATGCACGGCCATCCTTAGGTCGCTGGTTCAACTCCGGCTCGAAGGAGTGCCCTGTTGGCTCTCGTCCAGGGGACGCGCTGGGTGACTGCGAGCAGACGGCTGCTCAGGGGCCGCCCGTGGGCTGGGGAATTAGCTCAAGTGGTAGAGCGCTCGCTTAGCATGTGAGAGGCAGCGGGATCGATGCCCGCATTCTCCAATGCTTTTCCGTCCCCCTGCCTGGACATCAGGCCTGTGGCAGTGGGGGCACGTCTCGTCCCTACTGTGGGGCTCTCGAGAACCTGGGCAGCTGTGGACGACGACGAGGAATCCAGTCAGCATGCAGGCCAAGGGCAGCACGGGCTGTAGCAGGAGGGAACTTATTTTCTGTCTTTGCATCCAATCCAATTTATTAGTGTTTGTTTGCCATTCCGTTGAGCTATTGTTCTAGAATGAGGTTGTAGACACAAAGCCGTGTGGGGTTATGGCTACCACCAGGATTGTCGTCGTCATTGAGTTCATCTGTCATGTCTTGGAGAGGAGATGTCTTTGTTGTCTTCCATGTCTATCAGGTGATTGTTTACTGATTTTACATCCTTGGTAGCTTTATGAAGGAGTACAGATCTTAGCATTCATGTGCCTAAGAAGGCTTTATATATATTTATATAGTTAAATGTTTTTAGATTCAGTGCATTTCAGCTTGATATTCACTCTACTATGATGGTTTTAATGAGATGTAATTTTTTTAGAGTCGAATCATTACAACAGTGTGGTTTTAGTTTATTTACATTTTTTCTGACTGGAAATTAATATGTATAAACCCCTTTAAAGATTGTGTACTATAGGCTTTTATTGTTTAACAAAATTGTATTTCACTCGTTTAGTCTTGTAGAGGAATTGTCTCCATTCACTGAAGCAAAATTTGTGATGTACTTATGATTTTGTCTATCAAATATGGGTCTTTTCAAACTTCTGAGGAAGACAGAAAATATGGTCTCTCTGCATAGTACTTCACTGTCAGTCTGGAAAGCATAAGTCAATATGCAGTTTAAGTTATTATTACAAAAATTGTTCTAAAGAGTATTTTTGTAGGGAATTGAAGGTAAACAGATCTCCTTTGAAATTCTGCTGATTAAAAGCCTGTTAGCTCTATCTCCTTGAAAATTTGATTGTGCCAAAGTCCAAATAAAAACAGAGAGGTACCTCTGTCATGTTTATTAAAAAGTAAATTTTGCCCTGGGCTGTGGTAGTATGATTAATACTGACTTAATTAATAATGGCATGAAACTCAGAATCAGGTATTGGTGGTTTTATACCTTGTACTAAAGATTACCCGTTCAGCAGCAGATTTGTGGATTAGCATAAATTAAATGATAATTAAAGCAAATCTATGAGACTGACTCATCATTTTATCTTGCAAATATTTACAGCTATTCCATTAAAAGTGAATCCCTTTGACATTTCCACTTTAGTTAGAAGCAGTCTTTTTTTTACTATAATTACTAATAAAGATGGATAAAGCACCGCTCTCAGTTTTACCATAGATCGTTGTGTAAATCATCTGTATTCATGTTCAGCATTAAACAAAGTTAATTTCATTTTACATTCTTCCATGACAACTCTCTCCTTCGGGAACTAAAGAAAGCTTCCTTTCCAGAAACTTAAACGTAAAAGCAACATGAGTTTTGATACAGAAGAGGGTTTCTGCAGCCAGGCTATACTACAGGGACACAGAAGGTGCAAGTCATGACTGAATATGATACTGTAGTAAATTTATCCTCTAGTGCTGTAGTTATGCAAGACAGAACCATGCAATATCAATAGTTTTGTTTCTGCTGTGTTAATAGTTTGACCATTCATTAGTGCTACCGCCTCCATTGATTGTATGCCTTTTGGGATCAGAAAGAGGGAGAGATGCAATTTGTTCAAAAGCACAGAGTCACAACAAAAATCAAGCTAAACAATGACATGAATAGATTTATTTCCTAACATCTTTTTCAGTTCAAATATATTTTTACATTTGATAGCAAGGTATGTTGAAGAGGAGCTGCTAATACAGGGTAACCAACAACATCCATAATGATGCTGTAATAAAAGTTTTACTATATTTATTAAACCTGTAAATACATGCATGGCATGTTTTGCTGTCAAGAACATCTATTTCACTCATGACATTTTATGTTCTTTCTCATTTTAATAGCAGCAGTACAGATTTGAGAGCAAAAAGACCAATAAAGTCTTCTAGTTTTACTTCCAGGTCTTGTTACATGTCATCACATTGGTAAGTTGTGTTTGAGTAAAACTTATTTAAAGTCTTCCTACCTTATTTTTCAAAAGACAATCTGCCAATTCCTTTGCCAGTATGTTTCAACAGTTGATTACACTCACCGTTAAAACCAAGTAACTTATGTTAAGCTTGAATTGATTTCAGAGTCCATCCACTGGTTTTGGTTATGCCTCTCTTCATTAACCAAAGACCCCTCTTACAACTAACGTTACTCCATTTAAAGGACATTACACACTGTAATCACACTGTAATCAGTTTTATTTTTTTTAATGACAAGACAAACTGACTGAAGTCCTGTCTCTTACTTTTATCCTTGAATCGTCCTCTTTGTACATAAGCTATAATTTTTAATATCAGGAAAAGATGTTAACACAGAAACTGAATGTAGAATCATAGAATCATAGAATATTCCGAGTTGGAAGGGACCCATAAGAATCATCAGGTCCAACTCCTCGCACCGCACAGGTCTACCCAAAAGTTTAGACCATGTGACTAAGTGCACAGTCCAATCACTTCTTAAATTCAGATAGACTTCGTGCAGTGACTACTTCACTGGGGAGCCTGTTCCAGTGCACAACCACCCTCTCGGTGAAGAACCTCCTCCTGATTTCTAGTCTAAACTTCCCCTGCCTCAGCTTAACCCCATCCCCTTGGGTCCTATCACTGGTGTTTATGGAGCATAGGTCACCCACCTCTCCACTCCCCCTCACGAGGAAGTTGTAGACCGCGATGAGGTCTCCCCTTACCCTCCTCTTCTCCAGGCTGAACAGGCCCAGTGACCTCAGCCGCTCTTCATACGTCATCCTCTCCAGGCCCTCCACCATCTTTGTCGCCCTCCTCTGGACACTCTCCAGTTTAATGTCCTTTTAGTGGTGCCCAGAACTGCACACAGTACTGTAGTATTCTAAGATTGCACTTTGCAAATGTGGTCTGCATTCTTTATCATAACACTCTGACATCTTGTTTGGCTAAATTAAAACATTTTAGATTAAGTGCACAAATTACTTGTGGGATTAAATTAATGGATTCACACAGAATCGTCAGAATAATCCCTGAATCTTTTCAGTCTCACAGACCAAAAAGAAATTGTAATAACAAATGCCTAAAGTACAGGTTACTCAAAAGGTTTTACTATCGTGAGGATGCCAGGCCCATAAACAATTTTTGCTATGAGTTGTGGCAACAGGAAAAAAAAGTAAATATTTATACTGGTATTAAGTACCTACTGTCAGAATATTTTGTGTTGCTTCACTAAATTAGATTAAACTACTCTGTGGTAAGTACTTGCATAAAAATACAATATTGAGGAGTAAATATGTTGGCTTAAGTTAAGAAGCAATTTTTCTGAGCATGGATAATTTCTGGTTTTGCAGTTTGAGACAATGACTCGTAGATGCAAACTCCTCCGTTCATCATTGATTTAAATGGTTGGCAACTTCAGGTTCAACTTAATGATGACATATCAATATTAACTATTCAACTACTGACTATTTTAGTATTTTGAAGGATGGCAGAGCACTGAATCTCACAAAGGCCGAAGCTAAATTAAACACACACACACACAAAAACCAAACAACTACAACAAAACGCAAGAAAATTCAGAAGTATGAAGAGAAAATCAGAAAGAGAAAAATAAGCACAAAGAAATAAGGAGCAATCTTAAGAATAAATTTGTTTTGCCACTGCAAGGTGGTGAATATAACAATGTTAGCAAACACCTTCAGTGTCATAGCTCTGTAACTTCCATGGAGGGTTGCTTCTTGAACCATGCAGACTGGCTGCTGTATACAGCACAAGCTCTGGAGAATTCATACAGTGTCTTTGCACAACACTATGGATCTGTAACTATCTATTGCAATAAGATTAAAAAAAAAGTTGCCTGTGATTTAGACACATTGCAAAGCACATCTTACATACCTGTAGGACTTCTTAATCTCGTCATGTGTTGCTCCTTTCTCTAGGGCCAGGATTCCATATAATGCTTCCCCTGATGTTGACAAAGCACGTTGCCTTTGTTCAGCCATGTTAGCAAATCATTACCAAAGCTGCTAATGTAGAACAGAATTTAATATAGTACAGTCTGCACATATATATGGATAAGATTTCTTAGTAGAGGTTAAAATTACTTATATGATTTACATGAAAGTAAAACTAAAATAAGATCTCACTTAAATTGCCCTCCATTCTCCTTAAGAGATTTTAAAGGAGTTTTAAAAAGTGGAAAAGCAAAAAAAAAAAAGAAAAAAAAAAGAAAAAAAAAAAAGAGAGAAGCTCTTGTATTATATATATATATCACTGCTCATAATAAAGACTTGGTGTTTTTATCACTGAATTCAGCGGCTAAATTTTCCACAGCACTAATGTCTGTAGTATTTCCACCTAATTTTATTTGTGTTTATTTTTCTCTAAGTCAGATTCTGTTTAACCAATTATAGGTGCCTAATTTGAGTAATTAAATTTGAAGCTTAGTCAAGCAAGGCTCCCTGTACAGTGAACAGACAGCAATACATGCTTGGAGGACAATTTATCAAGCACTTTCTCCCTATTACCCCTGCAGGGTGCTTAGGATAGCTGCAATCCCAACTCATGTGCCTACAGATAGATGGAATAAATCTGGATCTAGGCAAGTGGGAGAATGACCTCTGTTTTACAGAGTATGGTTTATTATTTATTGTAATCTTATGTATGGAAAACACTTAATCAGTATTTGGAGTGTGGTTTATAGTATGAGAATTGCGACAGAGTTCATGAGATGCTGATACATTTACCATTGTTATGTTACTTTATAACGTAAGTAAAGGCTAATAGATTTAGTTCCCTTAGATCTATCATTCATTCCTTCAGGTATCTCAGATAAAGTAAACAAACAAGCAATTCACAACTGAATGGCTCTACTACCTACTTACCATCCTTCTCAATTTGAAGTTCCAAAAATTTTAAAGCAAACTTTGATAATGCCAGGTAATGACATGAAGAAACTCATATACACTGTAATCTAAAACACCCGGTATAGATACCTATCGTTCATAAAGAGAAAGGTGCAGCTCTTTGATGGCAGACTTGCTACAACAAAACTCTCACCACAACCTCTTAATTTATTTGAATGTTGCACCTTTCTCTAGATGTTGACAAGTGATTACAGAAAAAGACTAAAAATAAGTTGTAACCCCAGTCATAAGAAGAATTTCTAAGAACCTGCTTTGTGAGGTAAGACTACCCACTCTGCTCTTTCACCCTTCTCACTTCTGAGCTAGAAACACTATCTTGCTGTTATTTATATATTATTTACTAAGCCACATTTTGGTTCAGAAATAGCTGTGTAACACTTTTAAGCTCTTGAGCTATGTTCAGTACCAAAAGAGAAATCAAGTACCAAGTAAGTGCACACAGACATATAATAAACTGAGTAATTCAGGTAACGAGTAAGCGATTTACTGAGCAACTTAAATTTATTCATATTTACTTCAATGTTTTCTTTTTCTAAGAAGCTAACACAATTTAGGATCTCATGATCAGCTGAAGAATTTTTTTTTCTACTTTTAAGTGTCATACACAAACTATCAATGAAGTGAACTTTTGTTTTTAAATGATTAAGAATGAAATTATGTTCAAGTTTATAGGTACAATTTTTAATAATGGCATGCCCAAAGCATATTTAACAATCCTGGGATCTATCCTCATCACACTGGAATTGTACAAGGCACTTTAAGCCTGATAATGCACAAGGTAATGCTAGGTAACCATGTGAAGCCACAGCTATACAGGATTATTTAAAAATTCCCTTACATAATGATGATTAGCTACATGGCAATCCCAAAGCATAAAACAAAATCAAATTTATGATGAATTTTATTCCGAAGAACAAAAAAGTCATGTAATTTGTACTTCCTCATAAAATAATTTTAATAACCAGTCAGCTACGGAAATTTAAACTCACTAGCCTACTCAGTCTTTTAGTGATTAATCCCCTCGAAGGTCTAGCTATTCAAAGTTATTGCTTACTTATTTAAAGCAGCCCTATAAAATACAAAAAGAACAAGGAGATGACACTTTTCTAGAAAAAAAATATGCTCTCTGAATTAAAGAAGATAAAGCAGTTACAATTTTAGTACTAGATTTCTGATGGCTAAAATTATATTAGAATCCTATTTTCAGGCTATGTATTTTCATTTGAGTAGAACACAGACAAGAGCATTTTGTTTATTTCCTTGAATTAATATAAGATATATTAACATTCTGATACTAATTCCACATTTTAAGAGGATGGAAGCCCAGCTAACTTCAACTTTTTCTATGCAAATCTTATACCCTCCAGGACTGTCTTACACATGGGTCCTAATAACATGCCTTTTTTCTACCGAACCCATAATTCATTTGGATTTGGGCTGAAAAATAAGGCAAGGTGATTCAAGTAACATACCTGCTTCAAAAAGTGACGGAACAGTCTGTCATGTGCAAAGTCACAACATTATCAATTCACTATCTTGATGTCTTTATGCCAATACAATCCAAAGAGAAAGAAGTGCCACCAGAAGCCCTGTTCCACTTAAAACAGCTGCTGCTTTTCATCCTTCACATGCAGGGTTAAACAGGTCAGTGGAGTCTGATTACTCTTTTTGTTTGTTTGCTCAGTATCCAATTGGTTCTCTCTCAGGAAGACTATGAAAGAATGAATAAAACATTCATGAACCTACAGGCTGATATATCTGACTCCAAAAATATTGCATCTCCATATATTTATTTAGCTCTTCTCTTTACTCTTGACATGGACTTGAGTTTGTCCTTTTATTTTTTTTCTTTTTCCCATGCAAATATATTAAATTTGTTTAACAATACAACAGTCTTTCCCTAAATTTCACCTCTGAGACCAGCCATGGATTCAGTTTATTATGTAGTCTCTTTCAGAACAAAATTAACTGAAGACGACCCTTTAGCACCGAGTTCTTGCAATATTTTATATTAAAGCAGAAGATGCGGGGTGTTTTATTTTGATATAGCTTTTCCTCAAACTTATATTATTAAAAGGTCTGGAGAGCCATTCCTTTCTATTTGGAATAGAGAAGACTGTAAATACTCCTGTGGTGTCCACCATAGGCTGCCGGGAAATACCTGCCCTGCCATTTATAGTACCTCCTCCTCCTCCAAACTTGGTGTTTGTAGGGATGTTTTTCACACCCCCCCCCCCCCCCCCCCCCCAATCCTCCCTGCATTGCAGCATTTTCTTCTTTCTTGAATATGTTTTCCCACAGGTGCCACCAGCTTGACTAATGGGCTCATCTGTGTCCTGCAGCAGGTCCATTGCAGAGCTAGACCTTTTCCCACAAGGGCCTCCCTGCAGCCACAAAACCCTTCCACAGACACCCTGTACAAATGTGTAGACTAAAGTTCTGAAAATGGATTCATGGAGCCCCATAGCCCAGTAAAGTGTGTTTTGGCAAGATTCAGTGAGTTTGTGCTTTGATTCTACTGCAAGACTTGAACTATCAATCAATAGATTTTTGAAAAACAAGCAAAATTATGAACATATGAAAAGACTATTTTTTGAAAAGAGCAGAAACAATGAGACAGTTGATCAAAAAGTGTATGTTTTTTAATGTGAAGCATAACATTTTAGCATTTATTTTGTTCTTAGCTGTACCACAAAGTCCCCTTCTCAGTTGCTGTGAGTGTTTATTCCTCAAATTTCAGCTTCTCACAAGGAAAAAGCAAGGCACATTTCAACCTGAAATGTTTTTCATAGTTATGAAAAATAAAAGTAGAATATATTATCCAGGACATTAAAAACAGAGTAAATACAGCTAATCCTATTATGTTGAAAGAACACAATACAAGATTACAACTGTCATACTTGATCTCAAACTTTGAATAACTTTATCATTACTGCAAAATAAAACAGAACAAAAAGACTTTATAATGGTAAGACAAAACTGAGAGGAAAAATATAAAAGGAAGAAAATCACTTCAAGGTTATCCAAATTTTCCATACCTATATGCATCCTATTATCAAAAGAAACCAGGACCGTTCTGCAGTCTTTTCTCATGTGCTATTCTGTGTGAATACAGCTCCCTCTGGTGTGTTAATATTGCTTTGTAACCTATACTGTTTTTCTCATAAGCATTCTTGTTTTGTTTGAAGGTAATGAACACTGTATCTGCAATTTATTTTTTTTTCCCTTAGGGATCATAGGTACATATTCTACATGCATTCTAAAGCTTTTTTAAAAGATTCAAACCTTAATGAATTGCCATAACTTTCTTCAGATCAGCTATATAATTCAGAATAAAACATAACATTTAATACTTATTCACTCCTCTCATTATTTCCTTTTGTATCATAACACCTGGTTATCTAATAGTATACCATGACACCACTGTGGCAGGAAATGCAAAACTGACGCAGTCCTTGTCCCAAAAGACCTATATCTAAATAAGTCTTACTTACATTTTACATTTCATTTGTATGCTGCGTGCATTTCAAAACAGACAAATCATAACATGTCCGGAAATGCAAAGCTGCATATCAGCCTATAACAAAATTGAAACATGGCCCAAACTGAGCAGGAGGTCCAGGGCTGCTTCAGAAGCCTATGGCTGCACAAAGCTAGGGGTTAAAGAACTCTGAGTCACTCCAATCCTTCCACCCACTGCTCCCTGCTTTTCCTGGCTCACAGCAAGTTCAGAAGCTAAGAGCCTGGAGCTGAAAGGCTGGTAGGTGCATGAGAGGACTGGCACCATTGCTCAACAATGGTGTGAATTTTTAGCTTCCAAAACAAGGAAGGGCAATTTTTAAAAGCTGAACTGTTTTGTCAGTTTGCCAAATCTGGTGCTGATAATATTGACATCAAAGCACGTAGGAGATACAAGTGGTCAGATAGGCCACTCCTAACCTCCATGAAGAACCTACAGCTTCTGACTCTTTCTTCTAACAGAGACAGAGAAAGAAAATCTGATTTAGTCAGAGGAAATTGGGGAGTTAAATAAATTAACTTGATGACATGCTTTAGTAAAGTCAGCAGGTGAATGGAAGTGATCCTTCCCCTGTACTTCAGCACTGGTGAGGCCACACCTGGAGTACTGTGTCCAGTTCTGTGCTCCCCAGTACAAGAAAGAAATGGAGCTCCTGGAAAGAGTCCAGCAAACGGCCACAACGATTACAAAGGGACTGGTGCACTTCTATCTGAAAAGGCTGACAGAACTGGGAGCCTTCGGCCTAGAGGAGAGAAGGCTCAGTGGGGAGATCATCAATGTCTATAAATACATGAAGGGAGGGTGTAAAAGGGTCGGAGCCAGGCTCTTTACCAGGCTGTGACCAGTGCCAGGACAAGAAGTGACAGGCACAAACTGGAACACAGGAGGTTCCCTCTGAACATCAAGAAGCACTTCCTTACTGTGAGGGTGACAGAGCACTGGCACAAATTGCCCAGAGAGCTTTGGGAGTGTTCCTCATTGGAGACCTTCAAAAGCCACCTGGACATGGTCCTGGGCAGCCAGCTCTGGGTGGCCCTGTTGAGAAAGGGAGTTGGACCAGATGGCCTCTAGAGGTCCCTTCCAACCTCAACCATTCTGTGAATTCAGGTTGTATTTTATTACTTTCCATGTCCTGTTTTATGATACTGTTTGGTAATTTCTAGAATGTCATAGAATATCCTGAGTTGGAAGGGACCCATAAGGATCATCAAATCCAGCTCCTAGCACCACACAGGTTTACCCAAAATTTTAAACCATATGACTAATCGCACATTCCAAATGCTTCTTAAATTCAGACAGGTGTGGTGCAGTGACTACTTCACTGGGAAGCCTGCTCCAGTGTGCAACCACCCTCTCAGGGAAGAATCTCTTTCTGATGTCTTGCATGAACCTCCCCTCTCTCAGCTTGACACCGTTCCCGCAGGTCCTACCACTGGTGTTTATGGAGAACAGGTCACCCGCCTCTCCACTCTCCCTCACGAGGAAGTTGTAGACTGCGATGAGGTTTCCCCTCAGCCTCCTCCACGCTGAACAGGCCCAGTGACCTCAGCTGCTCCTCATATGTCTTCTCCTCCAGGCCCCTCACCAGGGTCACCAGAGGTCACACCAGCGCAGAGTAGAGCAGGATGATCACTTCCCTTGACCGACTAGCAATGCTGTGCTTGATGCATCCCAGGATACAGTTGGCCCTCCTGGCTGCCAGGGCACACTGCTGGCTCATATTCAGCTTGCTGTCAACCACAACCCCCAGATTCCTCTCTGTGGGGCTGCTCTCCAGCATCTCATCACCCAGTCTTATGTGTAGCCAGTGTTGCCCCATCCAAGGTGTGGCTTTCTATATTAGAGAGTGTTTTGATGTCATCGAACTTGAGGCTGGGAATGACAAGGTGGAGTCACTATGGGCTAGGATCAGTGGAAAGGCCAACAAGGCAAGCATCCTGATGGGGGTCTGTTATAGACCGCCAAACCAGGATGAGGGGACGGATGAGGAATTCTACAGACAGCTGGAAGAAGTTGCAAAATCATCAGTGCTTGTTCTTTTGGGGGACTTTAACTTCCCAGACATATCCTGGAAGCACAACACAGCCCAGAGAAAGCAGTCTAGGAGGTTTCTGGAGAGTGTGGAAGAGGTGTGAGCTGTTCAGGACACTGGTTGGCAGAGTCCCTTGGGAGGCGGTTCTGAAGGACAGAGGAGCCCAGGAGGGCTGGGCGCTCTTCAAGAATAAAATCTTAATGGCTCAGGAGCGGTCTGTCCCCACGTGCCCAAAGACGAGCCAGCGCAGAAGAAGACCGGCTTGACTGAACAGAGAGCTGTGGCTCGAGTTTAGGAGAAAAAAGAGGGTTTATAATCTTTGGAAAAGAGGGCGGGCCACTCAAGGGGACTATAAGGATGTTGCAAGGTGGTGCATGGACAAAATCAGAAAGGCCAAAGTTCATCTGGAGCTCAATCTGGCTACTGCTGTTAAAGACAACATAAAATGTTTTTATAAATATATCAGAACAAAAAGGAGGACTAAGGAGAATCTCCACCCTTTACTGGATGCGGGGGGAAACTACGTTACCAGAGATGAGGAAAAAGCTGAGGTGCTTAACGCCTTCTTTGCCTCAGTCTATAGCAGCAAAACCAGTTGTTCTCTGGATACCCAGTACCCTGAGCTGGTGGAAGGGGATGGGGAGCAGAATGTGGCCCCCACAATCCACGAGGAAATATTTGGCGACCTGCTACAGCATTTGGATGTATGCAAGTCGATGGGGCCAGATGGGATCCACCCAAGGGTATTGAGAGAACTGGCGGAAGAGCTGGCCAAGCCGCTTTCCATCATTTATCGGCAGTCCTGGCTATCAGGGGAGGTCCCACTCAACTGGTGGCTAGCAAACGTGACGCCCATCTACAAGAAGGGCCGGAGGGTAGACCCAGGGAACTATAGGCCTGTTAGTTTGACCTCCGTGCCAGGGAAGCTCATAGAGCAGATTATCTTGAGTGTCATCATGCGGCAGTTGCAGGGCAAGCAGGCGATCAGGCCCAGTCAGCATGGGTTTATGAAGGGCAGGTCCTGTTTGACGAACCTGATCTCCTTCTATGACAAGGTGACACACTTAGTGGATGAGGGAAAGGCTGTGGACGTGGTCTACCTTGACTTCAGTAAGGCTTTTGACACCGTTCCCCACAGCATTCTCCTCAAGAAACTGGCTGCTCATGGCTTGGACTGGCGTACGCTTTGTTGGGTTAAGAGCTGGCTGGATGGCCGAGCCCAGAGAGTTGTGGTGAATGGAGTCAAATCCAGTTGGAGGCCGGTCACTAGTGGAGTCCCCCAGGGCTCAGTACTGGGACCAGTCCTCTTTAACATCTTTATCAATGATCTGGACGAGGGGATCAAGTGCACCCTCAGTAAGTTTGCAGATGACACCAAGTTAGGTGCCTATGTCGATCTGCTCGAGGGTAGGAAGGCTCTGCAGGAAGACCTGGATAGGCTGGACTGATGGGCCGAGGCCAACGGTATGAAGTTCAACAAGGCCAAGTGCCGGGTCCTGCAGCTGGGGCACAACAACCCCAAACAGAGCTACAGGCTGGGAGATGTGTGGTTAGAAAGCTGCCTGGCAGAGAAGGACCTGGGAGTATTGGTTGACAGTCGGCTGAATATGAGCCAGCAGTGTGCTCAGGTGGCCAAGAAGGCCAACAGCATCCTGGCTTGTATAAGAAACAGCATTGCCAGCAGGTCCAGGGAAGTGATTGTCCCCCTGTACTCGGCTCTGGTGAGGCCACACCTCGAGTACTGCGTTCAGTTTTGGGCCCCTCACTGCAAGAAGGACATGGAGGTGCTCGAGCGTGTCCAGAGAAGGGCTACGAAGCTGGTGAAGGGTCTGGAGAACAAGTCTTATGAGGAGTGGCTGAGGGAGCTGGGACTATTTAGCCTGGAGAAGAGGAGGCTCAGAGGCGACCTTATTGCACTCTACAGGTACCTGAAGGGAGGCTGTAGCGAGGTGGCAGTTGGTCTATTCTCCCACATGCCTGGTGACAGGACGAGGGGGAATGGGCTAAAATTGCACCAGGGGAGGTTTAGGTTGCATATTAGGAAGAACTTCTTTCCTGAAAGGGTTGTTAGTCACTGGAATAGGCTGCCCAGTGAAGTGGCTGAGTCACCATCCCTGGAGGTCTTTAAAATATGTTTAGATGTAGAGCTTAGGGATATGGTTTAGTGGAGGACTTGTTAGCATTAGGTCAGAGGTTGGACTCAGTGATCTTGGAGGTCTCTTCCAACCTAGACTATTCTGTGATTCTGTGAAGGTGCAGGACCCAGCACTTGCTCTTGATAAACTTCATATGGTTGGTGATCACCTAGCTCTCCAATCTGTTCAGATTTCTCTGCAAGGCCTTTCCACCCTCATCTGAGTCTACAACTCCTCCAAGTTTGGTGTCATCAGCAAATTTGCTCAAAACACCTTCTAGTCCTACATGCAAGTAATTTATAAAAACATTGAAGAAGACTGGCCCTAAAATGGAGCCTTGAGGGACCCCACTAGTGACCATCCACCAGCCTGATGTGGCCCATTTACCACAACACTTTGAGCCCTGCCCGTCAGCCAATTGCTCACACATCGTATAATGTTTTTGTTAAGTTGTATGCTAGATGTTTTGTCCAGTAGGATCCTATGGGAAAACATGTCAAAAACTTTGCTGAAGTCCAAAAAGATCACATCAGCTGGTTTCTCTTAATTAACTAGATGGGTGATCTTATCATAAGAGCAAATCAAATTTGTTAGGTAGGACCTACCCTCATGAACCCATGTTGGCTAGGAGGTTTTTTTATTTTTTCCTAAATTTCCCTCTATTAAGGGAATTCCCAGCACTTAACATCTAGAAGGCTACAAAGCCTGAAGATTCCACAGCCAGCAAAACAGCAGAAAAAAAGCTCCAGAAATATAAGAAACTGTCCCTAACCCTGAACAAGACTACACCTTGTGAACCTACTTCGGCTGTTTTCAGATACTCACTGGCACAGGGAATTTGGATGATTTGTTTATCTGGCCTAGCTCAACAGTGTATAAAGCACAGCACAGAGAAGTCGGCTGTTTCTAGAAGGAAGAATTCCTGTGCTTTTGCTTCAACTTTGACTGTTGAAAGGACAATATGACCAAGTAAGTAACTGAAACTATTTCAACTGGAATTAGCTCAAACCTGTCTTCATGCTTTCTTTACACTCATGGTGAATGAAGGCATCTCTATATTCATTCTCTTAGATTTATAGCTGCTGTTATAATATTAACCATACTTTCATTTTGAATCTAAACAGTCTTGTATGGCAGTAAAAGGATGGCTTAATGTTGGCTGCCCATATTTTTCTTTTGGTGGCCTTCAGGTTCATTGTTTATCACTTTCAGAGAATTTTTATGCAGATAAAGACCAGGCAAGATTATGATTGCTCTTAATGAAATTAAGTACTACAGAAACTGGGAAAAATTACTGGAAAATTTACTGAGAAAGTTTAATACCAGCAAGCTAATGCAAGTGGTAAAAATGTTTTAAATACGTTCAATTTCAGTAGAATTTGTGGAATAAAGGGATATTATATAGGGAATATAGGGATAAGAAAACAAAACTTCCCTTAACAGGGAGAATGTTGCTTTTCCTAGCTATATAAAATGGCATCATCATAAACTCCTCGCTGCCCTTTGGCCATTTTGATTTTTAATCAGGTTGTTTTAAATTTTACTGTCTTATACAACATGTGAAACTGAGCACATCTCATTTACTTTCTAACCCTGATGTAAACATGCAAGTACTTCCTTTTTCCAAAACTTTCCTAATGTGATTACTTTTATCACTTATTTCTGTGCCTTGGTCTGCCTAGAAGGTGGAACACTGGCAAGGATGTTGGGATTTATATTGGTAACTGACCAGAAGTGACAAGATAAAGAACAAAGATGAGCCTGAAACAAAAGCTCTTGCTAGTAGATCACTTTTCTCAGGTGAATGGGCAGCAGTCTGAAAAAGAAGACCTAAAACAAGTAAAGCATAAAGATGCTTTACTTAAGTCAAGTATGGTAGGCTAGTAAGATGAGAGAATGTGTATCCTGAGAAAAGGTGCATACAGTGGTAATATGCGCAATTTTTTCACTCTTTTGGCAGGATGTACCTTTTACTCAATATTTGAATATTGTGCAGTGGTGATATTAGCTTTAATAACACCCATCTGAAAACCTAATCAAAAGGCAAGTGACTAAGTGGAAAAAGATGCTTCTGACAAGATGTGCTGGGTCTCTGGCTCAGGCATGGGGACTGATTTTTGTTAACAAGGGAAGAGGGAAATACTTCTGAGGCAGCTATGTCCCAAATGTTTTTGTCATTTCTTTTTTAGCCAGTTCTGTTTCATATGCCCTACCTGAATTGTTCTGCATACTACCTGTTAGATATTCAGTCTCCTAAAAAAGAGAGAATCATTTTAAGCACCTTTCTGAGGAATGAGCCTTTTAAGATCTTAGACAAGCCCAGCAACTCTACAGCAAGAAATTACATTTTTCTTGCCACATTTCTTTGTTACTGAATAGTTACTGTCATTACAGCTTCAAAAGAAATAACAGAACTGATTTAAATAATATGATTGCATTACATCCATTTTTAAATATATATAGCTATATTGGAAGTAAGGTATTCCATCTGGTAAACCATCTGCAACTCCATCTATTCAAGAAGTATTCATAAGAGAACATCCATATATTTGAATTCTCTGAACATATTGTGACCTTCTGTTACTATTCACATAGAATATCTCACTTTAAATGTATTTTGGGTTTTTAATATCTTTCAACAACTGCACTATTTGAAAAAGTAGCAAATTCAATAAATCCTCAAATGAACAGTCTGTTGCATATGCACATTACTCATGCCTTTACCTGGTCAGTTTGACACACAGAAGTAATCCAGAGATGAAACTTTCTAGCTCATGCAAGTAAAACCTGTTGAAAGGCTTAGTGGATTACCTAAGTGATATGCATATAAACATTTTTTCCCCCTTGAAATAAAGGCTTAAAAATGAAGTTTTAAGTAATAGTAATATGCTTAAGTTTTTCAACAAGACACTCAGTGGAGTGCTGGGAATTTTGTTTTCATCTGAAGTTTAGGAGAAAGTTCTGTCTACCCTCCCTAATTTAAAATGGGGATAGCCATAACCAACAAAGTTATTGTGGTTTATTGCTGAAGAAGACACAAGCAACTAAGATGTGAATCATATCAATCTGTCTGATATTAAGTCATTTTTTTCTAAAAATCAAAGGATAGGATGACCCTAGTTTATATAACGTCGACAACTCAGAGACAAGTTATCTGGGACTTCAACTAAAAGTGAAGTAAGTCTTCTAATGCCTTATTTAGAAAGTCTCTAATTTTCTTTGCAAGCTGCTATAGCACATTAAGGTATTATTCTACTACTGTTTATTGTAAGTTAACAATCCCACAGTCTTGGTAGCAAGGAAAATTAATACATTTTAGCCACAGCTAGGGATCAAGAAGATTAGCTTGAAGAGTGTGAGTGAGTGCTTTGACCTACTTTTGAGATCATTTTACCAGGATCAAATGCAGAAGCTGCAGTACCACATCTCAGTACCTGCTCCTTAGGAATTCACAGCTGCTTTCAGTCCTCCCCACCAGGCAGCACCTGACTGTTCTCTCCACTTGTTGCTGTTTCACACAGTTCTCTTAAACAGCCACCCTTGTGACACCTCCCATAGTTTTTGTCTACACAAGCTCAATCCTGAAAACCCCAGTATAGTCCTCAGTTCTCTCCTGGTATCTGTTTTTTAACTATTCTCTCCCAATTCCTTTAAGCTGGCTCCTCACGTAAATAATTCCCGGGAGGAGGGAATGCTGTGGGGGAGATGGCAGTCAGTAGTCATCTCTTTTTGAAGCTTCATTAATCCACACACAGGATTTATTACCCTGTCATGGAAATGCTCACTTAACTGATGGCTGACAAAGGTAAATTATTTTTAAAGTGCTGATGAGTAACTGTCTTAAAATCCTGCTATCTTGATCCAGAAAGGAATGTCTGTTGAGTGGCTGAGTTAAAAATCAAGATTTAAAGCAATATGCAGTCCCTGGACTAGTGGAATTACAGACTAATGGGTGAGAAGATCAAGTCTCAGATTTTTTTTTTTCCCTTTTCACTTTTTTGGTGAAAGTAAAGGTTTCCTAAAATTAATTTAATTAGCAGAAATATTTCACCAATAAAGTAAATAAGGAAAAATATAAATATGAATGCTATTCTCAGCATAGTTAAGTGTGGAAAACTCAACTGGAAATATTTCCTAGTAACTCAGCAGACTAACATTTCAGGAAATTAGTAGTTTGTTAACCATCTATCACAACTGTTCTTAGGGATTTTTTCCCCCTTATTATGACAGTATTTTTCATCTGGAAAATACTCAGAGCTGAAGCTTAGAGTATGAAGCTGTATGCTTACAGTTGGCTTAACTGGCTACCAACAAAGAAGTCGTCCAAACTTGCGCTGAATATTTTTTCATATTTTTTTTTTTTTCTCTTAGTATTCAGTTAAATCAGCTTGCTAGTCTGACTCATGCCATGGCTGGCACCATTGCTAGAGCTGATGCAATGGAAGCGGTGACCTCACACCTTTTCGGCAGTAGTATTTCTCCAGGTCACCACAAAAACACCCCATAAAATTATATACAGGCCTGAATGCCACACAAGTGTGAAGCACAAGTAAGTGCTGCTTAATTAAATTGCACGAGTTGTGAGAATGGATGCTCCTCCCAGCTAGCCTTTGGCTACACGATATGCCGATATTTTCAGGGCTTCAGCTGGCAAATTTACAGTGCCCTGGGAGCGTGACGCCAAGTGCAGCTCCAGCTGCAATGTTCAGTTTGCTCAGACAGAACTCGGGTAGGTCGGCCTTGCACCAGCGGGGTGACTCCTAGGCCAGGCCTCGTTTGCCCACATGGCCCTAACCCCTCGTGGCTCATGCGCTGCGTCTTCCTCCACAGCTGGCACGAAAGCACACTCTGCTAATTTGACAAAAACGTAATCGCATGCCCACACCCGATCCAGATCAAATTTGTACTGCTGGGTGATGTGGCATGGCACTGCTCCAGCGGTAATGATGGTGGAACCACAGCGCCTGTCTGGGGCCGCTCTGGCAGGAGAATTACCCGCGCGGGAGGCGGCTGCGGCCTATCGCCGTGCAAGCAGCTCGTGGAGGATCTCCAGGACCTGCCCCGATCCGCACGGCAGCGGCGTACCCAAGCACGCTGCCAAACCACCTTTCTTTCTGCCCTCAGAGGAGCTGCTGGGTTAGGCTCTGACTGAGAGAGTTAGGTAGGGGGAAAAAAAAAAAAAAAAAGAAAAGGAAATTACATGTCTGAGGTTTTTCTTTCAGGCAAGTCTCTTATGAAAATAAAGGAGTGTACAAGTGTCTTTGTTTTCCTGCCAACTTTTATAAGAACTAATTAAGACCAAGGAGAGCTTCATTTTCCTATTTATTTCATACCGAGAAAAGCTAATGAATTTTGCCTATTGATTATTTTGCAGCTGCCTGTTTTAATTGGATTATGATTGAGAAACAAAATGTGAGGGTAGGAAGGGTGAGTGGCCAGCGCTGCGGGGCGTCTGCCGGAGCATGGCCACGCCGTCTCTCTGTGCAGCATGAAGCCAGCTCCAGAGCCACGGCCACTACTCCATAGCTGCTGCTTTCAAGTCTGATGACTTACCTGTAATATGGTCGGTACCAACATGCAGGTACAGAGTGCTGGCATTTCTTCCCTTGCTCAAGAAAATCCCATTCTATTCAAATTTGTGACTTGCCTGTTGATGGCAAGAGAAAATTCAGGCTTCAGGTCTCATTGGTAATGGCTATCAATAAATTAAGAACTATGCTTTCCTAGAAAACGAACTTTGGTGGTAAATATTCACATTCCTTAGCATAACCCATATTTCTTAGTTCAGGCATAGGAATTTATTATATCAAAAAGTCCCATGGACTTCATGGAAGAATCATACAGAATTCAGTAAAGACCTTTATGGCTGATATGACACCTACAAAATATCTTTGATTCAGGTGATTTTTTTTTTCATTTTCCTTTCATTCAAAAGAATCCTTTTTGCGTATTTTGGTGAGATCCAAGCCCTGTATAAATCAGTGGCACAACTCCCAACTGGGGTAGACAGAAAATAAGCACCCAACCATTTGCAGTTCTTATTTATATATATATTCCTATAAATTACTATACGTGACTGGGGAGCCTAATGGGTTTTACTCACAAATTCTATGGTTCTTTCTTTTTTCTTTTTTTTTTCTTTTTTTTTTTTTTTTTTCAAAAGTGGGGGAGGATGATTCACTCTAGGGGAGGCGAGGTTCTTTATTTTCTTTCTTTCGTTATAAAAAAATATAGTAAAACAGCTCTGCAAACTTTTACATGTTATTTCAAGCCATTATTTCAAAAGACTTCACAAATAGTAGGAATTCCCAAAGGTGATGTGTAGCACTTGAGCAGGTAAGCTACTGTGGATGGCATCTTTGGGAACTACTGCAGCCCTGCTGCCTTTCACATAGCCCCCGTCCCCAGCCAAGGTGGGCCCTGTAGGCCAAGGTGGGCTCAGGCATAAAGCTTCGTAAAAGCCTCTCAGATGAAAGCGAGATGATCTCTGTGCTGTGAATAACAGCTCTTCCTCCAACTTTGCACTATTATGTGCTTACTCTATTCTAAAATAGCAAGCCTTCCCGGGTAGCTAAGCAGAAGCCTTCTCCTTACAGCAAGTCGACGTTAGCCACCAGCACCCTCTGGCTCCCAGCGCGTGCACAGTCTCGGGCATAGAACGGTGAAATGCTTTGCTGCTGGATGCATGTTGTATCTGAGCAGGACAGAATCCATGTTATGTATTATGTATTATAAGACTATTGCTAATAGTCTTAATGTTCAGTATATGATGTTAATGTTTGTTCATATTGCAACCTCCTCTGCTGGTGCAAGGCACCCGAATTTGTCATCTTGCATCACAAAACATGGATGTCACAATTCCAAACACACCATGTACAAATAACAGATTTCAACAATTCTTCCTTTTCCTATTAGCAGAGTGTCTAAAAGTCAGATGCAATTTTAATTAATTTAATGCTATAATTGCATATAAAACTATGTTTATTCCCATAAATAAGTCTGCACAACAAATATTTTTTTTTGCAAGTTGTTTTTAGAACAATCTACTTCATCAAATATTTCTGCAGATGGACATTCATGCATAGAGACACGATGAAGTGAGAAGAAAATAAAAATGTATCTGATAATTGAATGACAAAGCAAGTATTTGCATTCATACAGCTGTCACGTTCAGGAGCATGACTCCAGGCTGTACATTTTTTCCCATATCTTGCAATAAAGCTTTCACTTGTAATGCAAATTATATTGACTTGCAATGTATTAGTGTTACTTATGCCTTCTGACAAATGAAAGACAATTCTCCCATTATCTGGGAATTGATTATCTTGGCTACAGATGCAATGACATACAGTTTGCCCACAGACCGTCCAGTTCAAGGTCAGAACAAATATTTCACCAAATTAAGCTATTTGGACCTTTTTTTTTTCTTGAATCTTTGTGCTTTGCAATAAAGTATCAGGATTGTTCTTTAGGGGTATTATGCTATTTTTGTCCTTTTAGAAAAATTACAGGTATTTTAGGATGTGATTTTTTTCTACTGATTTCTACTATTATTTATTTATTTGTAATCATCAATTCACCATATAAGTGAAACCTCCTTAGGTTTTACTCATACACCTGAGCAGGTGTCATGGTTTCCCCCATTTTAGTTATTCTATAAAACATGCTGGTTTGCCACATTTTGAACAATTTGAGTATTAGTATAATTACTCTGTTTACACGTTTTAGGCTGAAAATGCTTAATAAATAATTATATTAAATATTCAGAGTTTGAGGTGAGATCAAATATTATAAAAGTTGCTTATTTGGTTAGGCCTATACTTGAGTAGTCTACAGACTTCTCGTCATGTAATTTAACCTAGAAAAATGCTGACGTGATATTGATTTATGTAGATTCAAATGATGTTCTGACACATGACTAGAGGGTGTTCTCCATAACTCCAACTCAGCAAAGCATGTAAGAACATGCATAACATCAAGTATATACTTTGTACCACTAGTACTTTATTCCAGTTAACCCATATTTTCACTGCAAATTCTGCTAGGCCTGCCTTGTATCATACATGTCTTATATGCAGTCCAGAGTATCTGTAACTACGTGAGATTTTAAATCTAGGTTTTCTAAAACGAACTACTTTTTGAATTATACAGTAGCCCAGAAATCCCTTACCAAATCCTGACTTAGACCATCTGTGTGGGTTTTTATGACACAGATGATGTGGTGGAACTGTGGGCTGACTCCCAAAGGTGCACTCTGTCTCTGGTTTTATTTTACCAGCTCTTGTCTGGTCCCACTTTTTGTTTATTTACTTATTTATTTTTGGGATGTTCCACTTTCTATCGGTGTAATGCCCTAAACACTTTGGGCTCGCTGCAGAGACGAGCATCAGCAGCAGGAGCGAGCAGCCAGGAGGAGTGGGATGAAGCGGCATGGCCCCTCTGCACAGCAGCATCTACCTCAGCACCCATGTATTTTAAAACCAGGTTTCCAGTGCACTCCACACTACTGTGAGGCCCAGCCTCTGTGGCATAGCACTTCGAACCCCCCTCACCCAGCTTTTAAACAAGGCACACTAATTAAATGCAAAGCTGCTTTCAAGAAACTGATTGAAAAATGTTCGCCTAGAACTCAGGGTATCTTTGTCTGAAGATAAAAGTCAGTTTATCAAGAGTTAATCCTTCTAGTATGCACTTGTCTTACAAGAACAAATTTCTTTCATTTGGTCAAGACAAAGGAATTCAGGAATTTCTGTAAACTAACCCTCCCCTCTCTTTGTTGCACTTTTGTTGACATATTGGCAACATTCCTTCCAGTTTTAATTGGATTAAGCACATCGGTATTTAGTGAGTTGCAAATCAGACAGGATTCCAGATACTTTTTTGCTATTGTTAAGCATGAAACGTCTAGCAAAGAATAAAACTAAATAAAACCAGAGGTAGTCTCTTGAAATTAATGAAATCTGCTCGCAGCATTTGTTCAGGTGGTTAATGGGGGGACGGGCAGCTTGACAGACGTTTTTCCAGACTTTCAGGGAGAAGTCATGCTAATGCTAACCCTGACACATCCTTTCCTTCACAGGGAAATAGATGTCAGGATGCTACACGGTGGAAAAACATGAGTTATTGAAAATATTTAATCCTCTCATTTCTATTCATCTGAATAGGCTTACCTTCTGTTTCTATGGGTTTTGATAGAAAATGTTACCACCAATGAGCTAAAAAGGAAGCATAAAATGATTAAATGCCTGATTTTTGATGCAAGCTCATAAGTAATGGAGAAACTGAAGTGGTACATACGAGCATCTCTGAAGAAGACAGAAAAAAAAATAATTCATTGAAATATAAAGCAGACTAATCAGAATACTAATTAATATACATTTTAATACTGATCCCCTGAATGCACTTGTTATTTCTAATCGTATTCATTTTACTTAATTCTTTTCATGAGGGACTAATTGCATAAGATGGCACTTAAAAATAAAAGTGAACAGTAAAAAAGTCAAACTGCAAGAGGAAGGTGAGTGTAAGAGAAAGACTACTAGGTTCCTGGATGTAGTCACCTGAATTACCAGATATGCAAGTGCTGCAAATTATGTTAACTCCCATTGCTGACTTACTTCATATGCCGGGGCAGAACATTGTTAATTTGTCCTTTTTCAGAAATTATCAAGTAATTTTAGCACCTATAAGAAAGCTATTCTAACTATTCTGAATTCTCATACAAGCAAGCTTCTGCAACAAGGGAGTGCACTCATCTTTAATATAATCAGAAATAAAATGAGTTAAACTCTTATTTGAAAAAAGAAAAAAAAGATGTTATTAAGCAATGGCTCACGTTTGAGCTTTAAATGACAACAAACTGCATGCCTTTAGTTTTTGACAATGCAGCATAGTGAGATTAATAAGACTGGTGCTTTGGTAAGGTTGGTATGTAGGTACTCTAGCTCATTATTTCACTTCTAGCAGTATTTGATATTATCAGTTTTAATATTACAAGATGTCTTTACCAACTGCCAATAGGATAATGAAGAATCAGATGGGACATCAGGAATCTTTGGAACCTAAATGCAACTTCCACATCCAAAATTAACTAGCAGTCCCTAATTATGGGGTCTGTCCCCTAACTATGGGACTGCTTAACTTTTTTTTTTTTTTTTTTTTTTTTTTAACAAGTCAAAATGGCTTTAAAAAACCCTTTGCTGAGACTGCTGAAAGCACTAATTCTACCTTCAAGTATAGAAATCGAGAAAGGACGTGCACTTTTAATGAAGTCTTATAACAATATAAAACAAAAACGAGAAAAGTTTACAAAAAATATCCAAATAAACCACTAAATTTTCTGCAGACAAAATGGGCAATTGGTACATTAATGCTTATCATGGAAGCTAACAGATACTGTATGCTGACGAGGGACCTCAGAAATGCCTCAACTGTTTGTCAAATGTGCAATGCATTCATTCTGCCTATTGATAGAGGTTCAAAACCCCTTCAGTTACCAACACCAAAAGCGATGAATTTTCAGCTGGTAATCACACTGGTAAACTTGCAAGCTGCACCTCTGAAACTGCACCTGGGCTTCTCATATCCTCCCACTCTGATATTAAAAATGTACCTCACATCAGCTGTTACGCATGTAGAAATGACACAAAGAGGAGCTTTCTCCACAGGCTTCTGCTGACACCAACGCTCCTAGTCATTTTAGCACTATTGTAATATGAGGATTTTTGTCCAGACAGCCATAATTACTGAGATAACCATAACTCCAGTGGCTGAGACCACTTAAGCTGTGTGCACTCTAGCAAGTTTTCGAGAAATGCATTTAAGAAGTAGTAACTGTAGAAAAGAATCACTTTTTCACACTGTTATTGCCCATAATATCAGCACTGGAGTTACAAAAATATGTCTTTGAAACTAGAGTCCACAGCTGTGTTCATAACTGACTTTTCTTACCCTGTTTCAGCAGTCAGCCCCTGTTTCTGAAGGCTATAGCTTGTCATTAAAAATCCACTCTTAAACTAACCATAGGGTGTGATTCTCGGGGCTGTGAGCAAAGGAAAAATGGAAGTCCGCTGGGATCAGTCTTTTTCATTTTCTGCTGCAGCTTGCTGGTGTTAGTGTAGAAGTGGTATGTGTGGCCAGTAAGCAAGTTCAGTTCAGTGAAACTGAGGTTGTTAAAAATGTTGAAGATTCTAAATACTTTTCAATATAATATTCAAAATACTGGAAGCAGGGGCAAGTACAAACAAACGGACTGCCAAGGCAAGTCAAAAGGACTTTGCCTCTCCAGCAGAGCGACAAAACCCGCAGCTAATGGTAGCACGGCACACCTGACAGAGCGTATCTTCACCGACACTGCCCTTCCACACTGCCTACCTACCGTCACGAACAAAGCCGTGTACCCCAGTTCATCTGATTAACTCTATGGAAGCAAACCAAAGCGTCTCAATTAGGAGAAAGGCAGCACTGTATTCCTTCCTTCCAGGGAAAGGAAAGGCTCCTTCGAACGCAACCTGCATGGCTTGTTGTCTTTAATTATTGACTCCAAAAGTAGCCTTAGGCAATTACTCTCTGGGTTAAGTGTCTAAAGTCAGGAAAGATAAACCTTGTCCATACCATAGACAGAGCTGCTACAATGTGGGTGCAAAAGTGATTGGAAAACACTTTTCCAAGAGTCATTAGCAGTGGTTGACAGATTAGATTAAACAGCATTCTTCAGGAGGTCTCTTCCAGATATCGGATTTAATCATTCACAGGAATTTCACTGTTCTGTTAACTGTCTTTGAGAGTATGTTCACTAAATTTGCAGGTGAGAGAGATCTAGGATCTAGGATGGACAGGACTAGCATTCAAAATGATCTTGACCAGTCCCCAGAACGGTTTGTCCAGTAAAGGCCAGTGCAAATTACCACAGCCAGGAAGGACTGCCAGACTAACAGGATGGCTGTCGGCTCTGCAGAAGGTGACCTGGGGGCTGCAAACTGAACAGGAGCCACGGACGTAGCATCACCACAACATTCAAATGTGCCTGATGCAGGCTCAGGGCAAGGCAGGAGAAAGATGACAGGAGATGAAGGAAGGGATGCACCAAGCAGGAGTGTCCTCCAGTTGGGCTGCCACAGATTTGGAAGTCCTATGGGAATGTATAGGATTCAGTCAGACAATTTGGGTAGGAACAAAAGACGTATCTGAGCATGTGCCAGAGAAACAGCACAAGCCAAAACCAAAGTGTAACAATGCAGCCACTGAGAACACAACTTGAAAAGACATCTCTTCCTGTCTATAGAAATAAACCATGTAACTTCCTCAGGTAAGAAGAAAAGACACAACCTTCTGCATGTCTTGATCATGCATCTGTACAAGGAAGTATTTTTTGTGCTCCTCAGGTGTTTTCAAAGTACAACCATGCTATGCCTTTGAGGATCGCTATTTTCTGTTTCGTACAAGAACATGACTGAAGCCTCCTGTTCTGTGCAGACTGTTCAGTTCTGCCAGCATGATCTGGCTGTGCCCCGAAGCGACGCTCGGCGCAGCTGGTCCAGCAGGATGTCTTGCTGAAGTACCTGTGTGATCCGAGCCTCTTCTCCTAGGAACTGTGAAACTGAACTAATTATGTTTTTGTGATCCTCCATTTCCCTGGCTTGGTAAGAGTGCCCTGCTTTGTGACAAAACTGTCCGTCAGTAATGCTTCCTTCCCTGCTAGACAGCACCCCTGAGTATGCCTAATGTACAAGACATTAACTGCAAAAGTGAAAGGAATCATTGAAACTTTATTAACGCTCCCTCAGTTTGAATACATTCAGTTATGTACTCCATACTGAAGGCTGTATCTGCCATGATAAAGAAGCCACACCACACAGGGCTTACGTAGATAAACTATGGCACCTGATAACATCGTATGATGCTTTTAAGAAGTGCAGCCCTGTGGTGCTCCAAGAACTCTGTGGTTCACAAGGAAAGCAATTTAATTCAAACAAAAACATTTTGTTGTTGCTATACCTGTATAAAAGGGAAAAAAAATAAATAAAAACCTCCTTGCTGTGCTACACGCTCTTAACTCGCACGACAAGGCAGTAAGCAGAATAGGCAAGATATAAAACACGGTTTGTGCATTCTTTTTAGGCTGAAAATGCGTAACTTATGCCATAAATCAAGGACTGTCTATCGTCCAGCGGCAGGATTGTTCTCAGTAAACTCATACAGGAAACCACAGCGCAAGTAGTATTAGTAACTTTTGTATTTATGAAAAATAGTAATTTGTGTCCTGAAAACAAAACACTTACGGAATCATTCACTGTCTGGAAAATCTACACTTACTTCATAAGAATGCATTTCAGATTCCTTAAAGGTGTTTATATAATGGTAATTAGAGATCAAAGATAATTGGATTGTTAGTGAGGGAGAAGAAAAGAAAATGCTGATTATGTTATTTAAGGATATACTGGCTCAGACTCAGTGCAAATACAACCTTAAAGAACCAGTTTCAACTAGTCTGATGGAAAGAATATTGAGTTGATGGGAAGCATTAAAAATATACATTATCAACGGTCCTCATTTATAGCTTGACCTTGTAGGACTGAAGTATACTCTCTGTATATTCAGCGAAAGTAGGAATATGCTTTTATTCTTCTACACAACATATTGCTGATAAATGAATTTTAGATGGGTTAGAGTAAAAATTCAAGTTACCCAAGTATAGAAAGCAAAATTGTTATCAGTGTAGGAGAATCAGAAGTAATTTTGAAAAATGAATTGGGAGTGGGGGTGGGAGAATCCGGACTCCAGTGAAACTGGTGGAGTTCTGCCACAGATTCAAATGCAGCCACGATTTAATGCAAGTAGGCCAAATATGAGTAAAATGTCTAAGAATGCGGAAGAAAACTTGACATACCTGAATTTAATAATAATAATAAAAAAAGCTGAGTACATTATTTTACTGGGAATTACAGGCCTATTATAAATTGTGAACTACTGCATACATTATCATATTATTTGCTGAAAATGCTTGCTATATTTTTATTTGAAGAAACGGGATAAAAACAGCTGGAAAAAGCTTTTAAGATGAGGCAGTTGGCCCACTGTTGTCTCTCATGCGCCCGCATGTCCTTGTATATCCATGATACAACGTGGTGTTGCTGTTCTGCAGAAGGAGGAGGTGCATTTGTTAACTTGGTAGCTCGGAGTGAAATAGCCACCAGCCCACACCTATGAAACTTGTTGCTCCTCCAACTAGTTCAAACAGACGAAAACCCTCTAAACAAAGCCACTATTCTTTCTAACGCCGGCTCCTCCAGAGCCATGTCATTGCCTATAAATAACCATTATCATGTGAAATCTAAACCTTTCTGCCAGTAAGCAAGCACTTAGAAGAGCGATGTATTATGCAAAATTAAGTCATATGAATCATTTTGCAAAATTTGATTTTTAAGTGGGTACAGGCGCTTCAAAGAACAGCAGCGTTCCCTTGCCTATCATGCTATATATAGGGCTTTTTTAATTTTATTTTTTTATGATGGAGAAACAGAGATGAAAGGATGAAAAAAAAAAAAAGCAGCTGCAGGGAGAAACAAAGGGAGAATTATTCAAAAAAAAACAACACACACAAAAAAAACGAAGTATAGTTCTGTCCTATTGAACGTGGTGTGCGTAGCTATGGACCAGATGACCTCATGAATTACTCCGCTTCTTCCTCAAGAGCTAACTCCTGGAACGGTGAGATCTGCCAGGAATTTGGGTGTTTCACGTTCAAGATGACGTGATTTTACTTCTGCGTGTTGCAGGGGAAAGAACAACCCTCTATCCCCTGTAAGCGGGTACCGCCTAAAGGGTGTGAGGATGGGACTGCCGGCACAGCCACCTCCGTGCCCGGCTTTTTACGGGGATGTAACGTTTACGGGGACGTAATGCTTTTCTGTTTTACACTGAGCTGCCTCCAGAGGCTCGCGTTTGGGGCAGGGGCTGCGGGCGGCCCCCCAGGCCCGACTCCCCTCACGCCAGCCCCCGGCCCCCGGGGCCTCGCGGCGCGCGGCACGTGCCGGGGCGGGGCCCTCCTCCTCCCCCCCTCCCTCCCCGTTGCCCCGCCGAAGGCGCGAAAAGGCAGCGCGCATGCGCGCGAGGCCCGCCGGCGGCGCCGAGCCCTCCCGCTGTCTCCGCGTTGTGCGGGGGGGGGGGGGGGGAGGAGGGGGGTGGGTACGTGATGACGCGCTGCGTGTCGCCAGGCGCGCGACCCACGCACGGCCCGCCGGGCTCGTGCCTCCTCCCGGGGCTGCGCCGAGCGGCGGCGGCGGCGGCGGCGGGCGGGGCGAGGGCTCCCCCCCCCTTCATCCTCCTCCTCCTCCTCCTCCTCCTCCTCCTCCTCCTCGGGCCCCTCTCGGCGGGCCCGGCCCCTTCCCCCGGCGGAGCGGCGCCTCCCCTCCGTCCCCTCCCCTCCCGCTGGTGCCGGACAATAGGGCCCCGGCCCCGCTCCCATGCGCGGCGGCGGGCGGCGGGGCTGACAGCGGCTCCCAGGCCCAGGGAGCGGCCGCGGGCTCCCCGCACCCGGCCAGCGAAGAACCCCCCGGGCGCCGCCGCCCGGGCCGCCCCCCCCCCCCCCCCCCCCCCCTTTCCCCTCTCCCCTCTCCCTTCTCCCTTCTCCCCGCTGCCCGGGGCCCGGCGCCGCGGGGAGGTGCGGGGGCGCTGAGGAGGCGCCGGGCCCCCGCGGGCCCTGTGCCGGGGGCTGACCCGGCCCTGCGGCGAGCCCCGGCGGGGCAGGTGCGGCGGGGGGGGGGGCCGGGCCGCTGCCCCGCGGCGGGTCGGCGCCCGGAGGCTTCTTCGATGGAAGTATGCTGCCAGCTGCCCGTGCTGCCCCTCGACAGGCCGGTGCCGCAGCACGTCCTCAGCCGCAGAGGGGCCATCAGCTTCAGCTCCAGCTCCGCGCTCTTCGGCTGCCCCAACCCCCGGCAGCTCTCGCAGGTAGGAGCCCGTGGGGTGGGGGGGTTAAGGGGATCCTTGTGGTCCGCAGCGGGCTGCTCACGGGGAGATGCGGCACTGCTGCCCGGCTGCTGCCCGGGGTGGCTCTGCGGGGCGGTAGGGCGAGCGGGGAGCTCCTCCGGGGTTGCTTCCAGTGGTGCTGGGCTGTGGGGTTCCTCCCTCATTTCAGAGCCCCTGCCGCTTTCCAGCTTTTCATCTCCGAGTGCCTTTCAAAGGGCTGAGCTCCCTGTGGCCTTGCCCAAAGCTGCAGTGGTTTAACTGAAATAACGAACGGGCACTGCGGTGTTTTATCTGGGATGCAAAGCTATGCCGCCCTCCAACTCCTAGGACTTGGCAATCCGTCTAGGAAGAGACAAAGATCCTCGGCTTCTTCATTTCTATGGTATTGTTCCCTGCCTGCATTACATCAGTCGCAAGATGAACTCTATGGTACTTTGTTGCATCTGATCTCCTTGGAAATGTTACAGGAACGGTCACTACGGCTGTCAGAACAAAAGGGAGGTTTTTCCTGAGAGCACTGTCCTGAATTTCTCAACGTGTGCTCGTATAGTTTCCTAGCTAATGCCATTACAATAAATGGCATAGTTAATGCCAATACAATAAAATTGTATTCTGGTGGAAGTCTCTGGAGAAAATTTGGGATTGCAGAGGAAAGTGTGTGCTTTTGGCTTCCAAGGATTTCGGTTTCAGGACTCTGGCTTGCATTGTCGTTACAGAAGATGCCATCTTTGCTCTTTACACTTGTGATGGTCAGTTCTTGTTGTTCACCTTTTTGCTGTCTTACTGAGTTGTTCTGCCTTTCATGCCTTGCTCTGCTTCATACATACATAAATAGACCTTAGAGAGCACCTAGTCTCTTAGCTTTGTCCCTCCTCAGGCAGCAGTGAAGCTCTGTGGGTATGAGCATTAGGTGTGTGTATCTTTGGGGAGGAAGAACCAATAAAATACTGCGTTAATGACCAGGAATTTGAATGCATAGTGAGGTATTATTAGTAAGAAAACGAAAATCAACATATGTTGGTGACTGTCCCACCCCCAAGTGTGAATGTAATACTTGATGAAAACTTTGTTTTTATGACAAATTAATTTTCCACGTAGCAGCTGGGTTAGGATGCTTTCCATTTGTACCATTTGATTCGAGTTTTACTTGGTGATGGTGAATTTTCCGTACAAGTCTTCTTGAAAACCAACCCAATTCAGCACATCTTGTCCTGTGCAAATGAGGGAAGAGTCTCCCTTGTTTGAAGACAAGTTGATGGTCTTCTGGAAAAAGGAACAGACAAAGCAGTCAAGGTGATACATTGTCTTTATTTCTCTTCTGTGTGGTCTCTAGCACAGGTGAAGTAGACACAAGTTTATAAAATGAAATATGATACTGGCATTTAAGTATTTTTTCCCCAACTTTGAAGCTTCTCCATCTATTCCTTTTTTCCTTGACCAAAATGCTGCAGGTATTTTAGAGCAAGTCACAGGCAGAAGTGATTGAATAACATGTAAAAAACTGGAAACTACAGGTATACTTAGGACCTATGGGACCAAGTTGCATTTTCTTTGAGTAAGCCAGAGGAATATGTTTATGCCTAAGTAAGAGAACTAGGATATTTAAGTGAGGGAGTCCTTGCAAATACCAGCCAGCTGATTAGAGTACAGCTATATTTTGTTGTCTTTAGATTACCTTTTTTTTTTTTCCTCGCCTTAGGAGCCTCTTAGGGCTAATAGGATATGAACGTCTACCAAACCTATGGTTATCGTAGGCTGGTGTAAATGATGGGCTAAGAAGCATCACCGGTGAGGTTAATGATTGTGTAACTTCTGAACTTCACTTCACCTTTGAAGTCTCCTGTAAGACTCCTAGTATTTCACTCCATTTCTTTTCCAAGAGGTCTGGATCCTTACTGGTCTGTCACTTTCAGCTTTCTGTTTGGGCTAGGTTGGAGCAATAGGAGTAAAGCTGGAGATGTGTACTAGGATACTCGAGAAGCCAGTGTGTACAACCAGCATTTCACGTTTAATGCATTTTTCTTTAAAAATGTGAGGTCTTGAAAACTGATTTCCCACTTAAAAAGTGAAATTACTTAGGTGTAAGACATTTTAGACTCAGCCTTTCAGCAAGGAGGTATGGGAAACACTGGTAAGAACATGCATGTAGCATTTAATTGTGACAATGCTAAGCCTGCAAGTATTTCTCTTTTAGTTGTGATTTCAGCTTAATATTTTGTTAAAATTTCACTCAGTGGGTTCAAAACAAGCCGTACATTGCTTTGTTGCAGCATGAATAAAGCGCTGCTGGAAATGACCTCAAGAGTTGTGGTCTACTCTTGTCAGCCCCAGGAAGGATGAATTGTGCTGGCGATATTATTAGCAGATGTTTGTCTAATCTGTTTGCCTAATCTGTTTTTTAAGATAGAGTCTTACGAGATGCGGTGAGCTGACATAACTGATTATTGCTGAAGGTTAAAGTCCTGACATTGGGCACGTATGATTATTACTTCCTTTATACCATCTTTGATGCTTGTCAGGTGCTCCCTGATTCAGCTGGCCTAAAGAGCAGAAAACCCACACAGCTGGGAACGCGGGGTAGCTACCTGCCAGCTCCTCGCATGAAACAGTTGTGACAATCTTCGCTAAGCCTGATTTAAAGGAAAGGATGGTCCCATTAGGCTCTTGAAACCAAATCCATAAAAGCCTCAAATAATAGAAATTACACAATCTCTTTAGACAACTTAACTGTTGTTAACAGTGCTTAACTGTTCCTGTCAGTCAAGAGTTCTTTCATAATACTGAATTTAGATCTTCCTTGTGGCAATTTAAACCTGTTCCTATACCCAGCAAATGCAGAAAAAAACCTTATGCATTTTCTCTTTGCAGTTTTCTTTTATAATTGAATTATTTCCTTACAGTCCTCTTTTCTTCAGGTTCAAAGTATTGATAATGAAAATAGTAAGAGTGACATCTGTTAGCTGGAGGTTATTTGTGATGTTGTTCGAGTCCGGCCAAATGAAGAGCTGCTATTGTATGGGTTTGTACATCTTTCTTGGGATGATTTTCTTTGAATGTGAAATAATTTAAAATGCAGGTGTTATAAGCTGCTTTTAAGGGCACTTGAATTGGTGGCTATTGAACTGGTTAGGGCATTGCACACCGGTGAGTTTGACTTGAGGTTCACTGCGAGGTCAGGTGGATGTTAAATAGTACCTTGGATCGTGCCTTTAGGGTGTCCACTGCAACTGTTAGAAAATGATGCTCTTTAAATTAAGGCTGAGCTTTCGGAGAATAATTTTGGATTCTTTGCCTTGTCTGTTTTTTAGCTTCTGTTGGCAATACTTAGTTAAAAAGTTTCTAAAACTATGCCTGTACTTATTTAGTTTGAATTTTTAGTCTCCCTTTTTCTTTAATGAATAAAGGTTTATAATGAAAACCACTTTAGAAACATAGCTGTGAGCTCTTCTAGATTACATGTCCTGCTCTGCAATCCACTAAAAAAACAACAACAACAACAACAAAAAAACATTGAATTGAGAGGTCAGCACATGTTTCTGAGATTGCTTTTTATGCCATATAAACATATCATACGTGAGTAAGAGAACTTTGCCCTAGCCTGTCATTTTTGACTCCTTGCTCTCATTCTGCCTCCTGTTCCACTCCTGTTTCAGTGTCTCCAAAAATTGCATCAGTGATGTGTGGTAGTAGTGTCTGAATGGAAGTAAAGATCTAGTTCAGGCCTTAAGTGCTTGAACTTGGTGATGGAAAAGAAAGAAGTCTGAGCTTCCATGAAGAGGGAATGGAGCAAGCTGGGGTCATTCAGCCTGGGGAAGGTTCTGGGGAGACCTTACAATACCTAAAGGGGGCCTACAGGAAAGCTGGGGAGGCACTCTGTCAGGGAGCATAGTGATAGAACAAGGGTGAATGGCTTTATAAACTGAAAGATGGGAGATTTGGATGAGATATTAGGAAGACATTCTTCACTCGGAGGGTGGTGAGGCACTGGCACAGGTTGCCCAGAGGAGCTGTGGATGCCCCATCCCTGGAGGTGTTCAAGGCCAGGTTGGATGGGGTTTGAGCAACCTCATCTAGTGGGAGGTACCCCTGCCTATGGCTATGGCCAGGGGATTGGAACTGGGAGATCTCTAAAGTCCCTTCCAACCCAAATCACTCTGATGTAATAAAAGACTTGATCTGAACATCAGAAATATAGGCACCAAGTCTACCTGTAGTACCAGGTATTGCTGCGTACCAGGTAGTACCATGTATCTGCTGGTTGATAACCCAACTCACGAGCCTTCATTATTGCATCTTAATTTCACGCATTCAAGCAGCATAGCATTGTGCCTTGTGATGCTGCGTACATCTGAACGGTAGGCTGCAGGTTGTGTGTGTGACATCCAAAGACTTGAAGAAGACACAGCAGGGAAAAAAAGTCACAAAGAGCAGCTGGAAGTGCACGATGCTGGTGAAACCTTCAGTGAAGGGAATGTTTCCTCTGAAAAAATGTGTTCCCCAGCATCAACTAACTGCTTTGGCCACCTTTTGCTGTACAACTCCTTTTGCCAGTGTTTGTCCATTGTGCCAGGTGTGATCCAAACATGTTTCGCTCTTCACGTAGCCTTAGAAGAGAGTTGAGTGGTGTGTTTTCAGGGTCTGAGCACGGGCATTGGTCGTTAATCCCACAGTTGCATCTTCTTGCTGGGAGAAGTGTTGGCGTGACCTGTTTTTCCCTTGGAGCTGCTCATTTCTGCATTTTCCTCTTAGTTGTGTCAACTTCTTTATTTTGATCAGGTTATTTCTCATCCCTGGCTGATTCATAGCATAGTTTCACAAATGGCCGTGCCTGCTAGTAATGAGGAAGCAGTATGCTAGGCCAGGAGTAATGAGCAGTGGGGAGACAGAAGGAATGCCTTATGTTGGGCCCGCTATTGAACGGGGAACTTACCCTGAGCTGTTTTCTTTACTCATTCTCTGCTTTTTGTGACTTTTCTTTTATACTGTTCCAGTCCTCTCCATCGGTAGTCCTCAGTTGCGTGCTCTTTCATTAGCTTTCTCCTGCCGTTTCCCATATCTCTACTGCATGAATAATTAACAAGTTAAAATAATGAAATAATTTTCATGATGCGATTCCTAGCCTCTGGAATTAATTCTGCGTGTTGCTGCTCCGCTTGCCATTCCCTTCATCTTGTATTTATTGTGTCTGGTTGCTGAGATTGCATCTATTCATATGAGAGGCAGAGACTGACTCTGACTCTGCTCAGCATGGACAAGTTCTGATTGGGGTTTTTATGCACAACAGTAATTTTCTGGGGCTGTTCCTTTTTAAAATGCTTTCAGAGTTTTATGACCAATTAACGTTTTCATACATCGGAGCATAAAGCGGCATCGGTACCTTCATTCTGCAAAAGGTCACAGCAGCTTATTTCATGGCCTGTAATTGCCTGTGGAAGATCTAAGCAGAATAATAGCTTAAAGTCCTCATTAATTAGTTTGTCTTAAATCACCACAAGTCAATTCTTTATTACTACTTTGTCCAGATTGTGTAACAGTATATTTTGTACTTTGTGTGAACCTCAGCTTTCTGATGCTATCTTTAAAAATAAATTGCTTTGAAAACAGAGATTGTAACCATGTGCCCCTGAAATTTTGAAGTATTGAATATTGAGCCATAAAATAATTTTGCAAGGATTCAACTTCAGTATGTGGATAATCGAGATAAACGAGGAGCTAATGACGTAGTAATGCAATGCAAATACAGGTTGTCAGAATTAGGAGTGCTTTGTATGGGATGTCCTGTGCAGCAGCTCTTCTTTAAAAACCTGCATTTGCTAAGTAAATCTTTTCCAGGTTCCTTGAGAAAAGATCCAAGTTGGGTTAACTTCAGCGCGGTATGGTAATAAGCTCTATTAAGAGGTAAAATAAAGCTCTGATAAAAGTCATATAATTTTCAGACGTTTCTGTTGCGGTACTGTTTTGCTGTGTGGAAAATGATGTTGGGGCCATCTGCAATCGAATCCTTGCTATTTCTTCAGTTCTTCTATTTTCTGCAAAGCCTGCAGGGGGGTGGAGGGCAGCCCTGGTAGTAGTTAGAATGTGGTTCTTCAGAGCATTTCCCCGTCACGCTGATGACCGCTGGCTTTTTGCTTTCTTGCATTTTGCTCATTGCTCCCTGTCTACAAGTTTCCGCTTGTTTTCTGCAAAGCTGTAAGTTTCTGAGTACGCTCGGTCACTTTCTAGCATGGTGGATCTCTGATTCATTTCAATAGCAGGACTGTTTCTATGTCCTGCTAGGTTGTGGCTCCTGTTTAAGAAACACCTGGGTGAGACTAAGCGTGTTGTACTGCCTTTCTTAAAAATTTATCGAGGCTGTGTGCAAACAGTAAGTAATTTGGCTGCATGGATTGCTTTCACATTTCTGGGGGGAAAAAAAATCTCAAGTAATTCAGCTGTCCTTTACTGTGTAAACCTCAGTGAACACACATGCTTTGTGTGAATTTGTGCAGTTGGATGCCCAAGACATAAAATTCATGTGTCTCGTGATGTGATTTAAGGAATGTAGCGTGTTCTGTAATTTAGAGTAGTCTTCCCTTGTAAATGTGAGATTTAGGATGGACACACTCAAAAGACTTGAAGAGTTTAGTATTAATCGCTGAAATCATGCCAAATATAGCGCTTGTAGTGCCAGTGGTCCTTTGTCTGTGCACAAAGCTAAATACAACGCTCATTTTTACCTGCTTACCCTGCAGACAAAATTCTTGTATGTGAGCAAATACAAATGTGTGCACCTTGTCTGTGTGCACACATCACATGCATGTAGGGCCTGTACATGCCTGTGTCTGGGACCAGGAATTGAGCCTTGGCCTCACAAATTCCTGTTAAATAGGCTGGACAGAACTCCTCATGGTAGGACTTGGGAGAGTTTGTGTTTCGTTCGATGTGAAGTTTTCCTCCGTTTGTTCTGCTTGTGCCATTAGCAGCTAACTGCAGTGTAAATAAGCAGCCAGTGTAATCCAGCAAGGCAGCCTGCCAAAGACTAAGTACTTTATTATAAAAATGCAGTTCTAGAAAACTGGATTTAAGGGCTAGTTGGGGAATCGTTTGTGCGTACGTTTACATCCTAGGTGTGCTGTAAGAAATTTGTAGCCAAATGTTTTGTTTTCTTTCTGGTCTAGAACAACTTTTGTGGCTGTTCCCTCACCTCCCTTGCCCTCCTCCCCTCCATACCCTAAGAAGTTTTATTCCTGTTGCAGCAGTCTGACTCCTGTTTTCCTCCCACTTTCCCCCACTTTGTAAACCTGTGATAGGGCAATCTGATTTATTATCTTCCTGACCACACTCCCACAATAATTATAATTAGATTCCCGGAGTCTGCTTTTCATCACAAGGTAGAGGGCAAATTCTGCTCTCTGCTTCTAGCTGGAAGTGTGAAGGAGCCAAAATTTGCAGCAGGCCTGCCTGAACATCAAAAAGCTGTGTACTGGAACGAGAGTAATGAGGATAGCTTTGTGTCAGCAGAAGACTTTACTGTTTCTCCTGCTCCTTGCTGCCAGATAAGAGATGTGGAGAGGAGGAGGCTGTTCCTTTGAGTAATCTTTCTTCCCCTTCCTCACTCCCGTAGTAGACAGCTGGAGGCTACTCTGACTGGTAAAATGGGATATTTATTACACATGCAAGACAACCTCTTGCCCATCAGTTCTTTCCCAAGTGCACAAAAAACCCAGGAGAAGATACAGGAGCTTGTTCCAAGGCTGTGAGGAGAGGGATTTTGCTGGGAAGCTTGGGACTTGGGTAGGTGGATCAGCCTTTAGCGCGTCTGTGTGCAGTCTCCTTCTGATGTGGTTCTCTTTAGTTGTCTTAGAAACTGAGATGCTGCGTTGGGATGGATGCTGGCAAGCGACTTCCTGAAGGACTCGCTTATACGTCAAGATCAAAAAAAAAAAAGCGAGTGCTCTTACAAATAGTAGTATTTTAATAGTA
>NW_023303609.1:0-17123 GCF_011077185.1 Oxyura jamaicensis | reverse complement strand
CTTCTGTGGCTGGGTTTATTTGATGACAGCATTATTATTTTTTTTTTTCTATTTGAGAGTTTAAGGCAGTGTGCTGTATTAGAGCTGGTCCATTGTTGCTTTTCATTAATTCTGACATGATGAAAGTCCAGAGGAAATGGTGTGGTAATATAGAAAAAAATAATAGAAAATATAGTTAATTAATTTTATTATTATTTTAAACACTCAGAGAGTGTTTTTCACTGAAAGTGGATCCCCCACTCTGTCTAGTGCATCAATCTGTCACTCTGCATGGGATATAAAGTATTACTGCCGAAGCTAAAACAAAGGCTATTTTCTGAGCTGCACAAGACACTCAGTCAAGCACTAAAATTAGAAAGTAACACTAAGTTATGGCTGGATACATGTATAAATAACAAAGCAAACCACCTGTATCTCAGGAATTCATAGCTGCATTTTTTAATCTTATCATGAAAGTTTTTGATGGACAAATCTTCATGCAAGTTGAAGTAGGTTACAACCTTCCAAATAAAGGTACTCAGAAGTTTTGATTCTCCTTCTTGACAGTTTATGTTATTCTGTAGTAAATGGGCTGGATCTTAACTCATGCTTTCTTTTTGGTTGTATAATATAAATGAACTACTAGAAAAGAAGGGAAGTGACTCCATATTAATGTGCAATGTCTTTGGGCTGTGAAGAGCCCTTCCCCTCCAGAGCCTTCCAGAGAGGTTGATACAGGATTTTTTCTCATTTATTGCCCTCTGAAGCAGTCAGGAGTCTCTGATTAGCCAAGCGAGATTTCTTTGATAGTTCATACTATTCATATGAATATGAATATGATAGTTCAAATTGAATACGATAGTTCATGTGATAGTTCATACTGGGGCTCCATGCTACGTAGCCAAATGACAGAATAAGTGCCAAAAAAGGAAATGACATAGCAAAGTGTTAGAAAGCTCAGTTAACATCTCAAGTCATAGATTCCATTAATATTGAATAGACATCCATGTATGTTTGCTACTGTTGAGTTTTAGTCACCATTACTGAGGCAAACACTTCCTTCTTCCGCAAAGAAAATAAGACATAAGCCCTTTGCTTTCATTTATGCTGAAGTGTCAAAACTTTCATTTTGACATCTTCTGGTTTTGCTGGTTAGATTCACATTTGCTCACACAAACTTGCTTAGCATGAACCCACAACAATAAGCCAGTTATATTACTCAGAAAATGCCCATGTATTTTGTCTCCTTTTCCATCCCAAATCTTCTCTCTCTATATATATATATGAAATCTGACCACAGAGTTGAAGGTAACCATTAGTTTAAAAGTACTATTAATTTTGTAGTCTGTCTGAGTAGTACAGCTTTCTGCTTGGAACTGAGGATTGTTTTCACCTGCCAGATAAGTAAAGCAGATCCACAAGGACCAAATAAATACTTCCTCATTCAGTGTCTCATTTGGATCTGTCAAGAAATTGCCAAGTGAAACATGTATTTAACTAGTGTATTTCATGATTCACACACTGCTCAATTGCAGAGTATATTTAACTAAGATTTCAGGTAGACTGATACTGTAAAAGAGGTCTATGTAAAAATTAACAATACTACCTCTGTTACAGGTCAGGTTCTTCAACCTATAATTGTCTGCCTTCCCAATCCTTATTACATACCTTGTGCATTTTCTTTCTGTTTTAAATGTATGGTAAGTGCATGGTTATAACAATTTAATGACTTCTTAAAATATATTTTAGCATTTAATGTCATTGATGGCAAAAGATAAACCTGTAACATATTTCATAGCAATCTTAAAATCTCTGAAATATTTTTTATCATAATGGAAGATGTGGTGAAAATATAAATATATATTTAAGCTACAAATATTTTTCCTACTTATTTTATGTTTTCTTTCTTTTTTATGCAGATCACTCTGTATTTATTCATGCTTTATTTATAGTTGTCAGACTTGTTGCAATGTTCTTTGGGAATTAATCTTGAAAGACAAGTTTATAGTTATTGCATAAGTACCCCAAAAGTATAGATGCACTATTTGAATATTTGCAATGGTCAGGTAATAAACAAATAGCATAAGAATGACTGTGCTGGAACAGCAAGATAACAGACAGAACAGGATATCAAGTAAAAAATATAAAAGCAGGTAGGTAATGATTTCCCAAGCATTTTAACAGGCTGATTATTTGCAACTTAGGGAGTAAATGAACTCAGTGAATCCTGTGACCCTATAGATTTTACTTCCATGAAATTCTTCAGTTTGTCCTTCAATCTGTGCAAACTTCTAGCTTCTACAAAACACTGTCACTATAGTGTTTAGTCTTAATACATTCTGCATGAAACAAACAAAAAAAAAATCCTCGTGTTTTGAACCAACAATCTGCAGATTCATCTGATGTCACTGCTTCTACTATTGAGAGAGACAATGAACAACTGATGCCTATTCACCCTTCCCATGCCACTCCCCATATTTTATGGCTTTATCATATATCCCCTCAATTGCCTGTTTGTCAAGCTGAAGTCTTCCAAACTGTGTAATTGGAAGTTGTTCATACCTTTGATCATCTTTACTGTTTTTCTCTGGATCATCTACAGCTCTTCCATATCCTTTTTTGAAGTGGGAGGATGAGGACTGCACCAAACACTCATTCTGCATGGATCAAGTGGGACCCTGATACTTAGAGCAAATATTTCTCACATGAACTTGGGGTTTACATTTATTAAAACATTCAATTCTCTCGATTTCCTATTACAAGTCAGGATTTGAAATTCAAGAATGACTAATGAATACTGCTTTTGGCATAGCAAATTAAAGTTTGTTTTTAAGTGATACAGCTCCCGGCAAACATGTTTGCAAGCTGACTTTGCCTATGCTGAAACCAGACAACATAGATCCAGTTCTACCTTTGAATGTTTAGATAATAATGAGTCATGCTAATATAGGCTGTCTAGAACAGTTCATCTGCAGCGTACTAAAGAATTTATTATAAAATATATTAAAAAGGGGAATATACACAAGTGAGTCACAGACCAGAGCAGTCCAACATGCTAACAAGCAATGTAAGTGAGATGTGTCATCCTAAAGGTGCACATGCTCTGGTGGTATCCCAGCTGGGACCACTGTCATATGGTATAAGAAAAAGCAAGGCGCACAGTGAAAGAGCATGTACTGAAGAAGGATACCAACCGTGTCTCTTTTCCATATTTGATGCAGTTATTCAAAAAGTTATTTAGTGGAATTTCATCCCACAGTTGTGGCAGGCCATTTATGAATGTAGACAGTGAAATACTGGCCTGAGTCAGCTCTTTGTGTATGAAAGCAATGGAAGAAACTGACTCATTTTTCTTTTTATTAAATTTAATATAGTTCTAGTAGAATTATAATATTATTTTTTAAATGAATATTTCATAAAGTTCTCCAAAACATGATGCTTCAGTCAATTTAGTCAATTAATTCATGATCATAGTATCACATGACCTATGCAACAGTACAGAGAAGTTTCAGCAGCTAGGCTCCTCTTTCTTGAATAAAACTAGTTGCTGCTTATATTTTACTTGTATGTTTTTACTTCAGACATTACTGTGTTTCTGGGATTTATTACTGGATATTTTGCAAAATTAAAGCTGTGGCATGTATTTTTTACTACTTTCCTTCAGTAGCGCATAAGTTGCTGTTCCATAACAAACTTAAAAAAATCATTCAGAGTCCAAAGTGAACACATATTTTAATGAGCATTCATTTATTTCTGTGCATCACTCAGAAAATGAAAGCAATGAAAAAAAAAAAAAAAAAAAAAAAAGACATTTCAACATTATGACTGAAAATATGAATAACACAGATACTTGAAGTTCACATTTCCTATCATATGAATTTCTAATTTGGAGCATTTGTTTCTTTTAGCATGCTGCTATGACAACTAGAGCCTTTCCCCCAACTTCTGCATTCAGCAAGAAATAAATTAATTGCACAGTTCAGCAAAAGCTTGGTTTCCCTTATTTTGGACTGGTGAATTATCTACTGCTTTGTTTAGGACTGTTGACACAACCATCTCGTTATGAGACTGTATCCTGAGCCTGAGAAAATTTTACCAAATTGGCACGTCTTCAAAAATATCTAGTGCCAACTAGATAGTTTTTTTTTCTGAATAACCATATAATAAAAACAAACAAACAAACAACAACAAAAAAAAACTCTTGAAATCACACTGAAATTCTAAAATATGTAATCACTTAAACTTTTAAATGTGTAATGGAAGATTTACACATCTTATGTGCTGCAGTTTATTTATTGCATAAAAGGTTTGATTTTTAATTAGTACTCCACCCATGCATATATGAAATATTAGCAATGAAAAAAAAAAAAAAAAAAAGTTGAAAAAATACAAGCTAGGAATTAATTAGTAAGTATAAGTCATAAAAGTCCAATTTGCTTTGACAGTACAGAGTCATGCTGCTTGAGCAGAGACAATGGAAAATACTTTGCTTTCAATCAGCAAAAAACTCTACTTATTTTCCCTATGCATTTTGAGAATGGGGTTATTTGTTGTACAGAGTTCAGCAGCTACATTACACTCAGGTATTTCTGGCCTCTAAAGAGAGACATAAGCTGACTGAATGGAGTCAGGATTACATTTACTTCCCAACTCATGTACACGTTACATGCCTTTAGAAGATCGTAAATAACACTGCACTAAGAGCTGTTGAATGTGTTGCAAGAAGATTTTGCAAGATACAGGAGTCATGCTGGAAAAGCTTGTGATGAGACAGGACCTACGCAGAGAGTTGTTCCTGGGGGAAGAGAAGATAACAGTTGCCAACTGCATGTGACGCATGGGGTCAACAAAGAGAGAAGCCATGTTGATGTGCTACAAAGCTTGAGACATCTCCATGAGGGGACAGACTGAGAGGGTGACCAAAAGAAAGAGTGAGCCCTTACTCAGCACGTGTGATCTGACAGGTCTGGACAGGCTGTAGATAAATCCTTTGAAACTGTAACATCCTTTTAAGGAATGAACAAATGACAATGAATATATGGGAGGTACCATGTTGGAATTACACTTCTGTTCCTTGCAATCAGTTCAAAGCAGTGTGGCACAAGGAAGGGCTATCCATAGTCCAGTTCTATCTATTGAATAACTAAACAACATCTCTTGAAGTTATCCAGCAGTGTACAGTGTGAGAGCTATGAGGATATTTACAATCAGATCTGTAGCATAAAACACAGCAATATTGACAAGAAATACTGATATTGCACAAAGGGCCCAATGCTGCAGTTTTGCTTCACATAGTCCAGTTATGATCTGCGTGATCATCCATAACAGGATTGTAAGTGGTGCCAACATTATGACTGAATAGGACATGAGCTTAAGTGGGGAAATAAAAACTTCTTCAAAAGTCTGTAGCCTGCAGTGTAGCCCCTAGGTTTACAGATCACTGTTCTGTGTCACAGTCAAGGTGACAGCAGTGCTACTTCTACTGGAAGTAAAACTGAGTTGATGACACCTTTGAACTGTTCTGCCCCATGAAGTTGTCTTGTCGGAAACTTATATTTTGTCAATAAACAATGATTTAATTATGTCTTTTAGTTATAAAATTAAAATGTTTAACTTTTGTTGTACCATTTTTTGTTTTCCTCCAATTAGTATTCTATAGTGATTGACAATCACCTGTTTTACCCAGCTATTACTTACTTTCTTGAGAAGGAATCAATTCAGGTAACAGCAAATATAGTCAACAATCATAGCAATTTATTTGAAGCTAAATAGACCTTTCCTGCCTTCTGGGTGATATAGCTAGCACACAATCTGTAATAAAGTTTTTAGTCAAATGAGGCTCAACTAGCCCTCTCATTACAAAGAAGCACTTGATGAGTGAAGTTCTTTCACTCTTTCTTTACTTTGTTATTTGTGTTGGCTAAACCCTTGAGACTCCATGGGCCCTGAGCCCTCTGTTCTACTTATTTATTCATAAACTCCATGCAAGTACCTTCCCTCTCAGGATATGCTCCACCAATGGGAAGCTCAGACCAGCATGACCCTGGGACTTGACTGTACCACTGAAGTCCATGTGGGTTTGGCAACTGACTTAGCAGAGTTAGGAACAGTTCCTAACCACCAGAAGTAGAAGAAATAAGGTCACATAATACAAGCTGTGTAAAATGTGGTTACATTAATTTTTTAGCCACTTCACCAGCAACAGACCACAAAGTCCTTAAGGTCAATACCTAATCTTCCCATAGCAAGTAGAAATAAAGCTTAAGATCTTATGCAAGAATCACGAAGGACCAACACTAGAACTGGGGAGCATCTAAACTGCCTGCTCAGCAGTATTTAGGAGGGAAACATAGTGGTTCATCCATGGGTGTGAAGAGGATTAAGAAGCCTTCTATCTGCTATTTGAATCTCATGTTCAAGGCAGATGATTAAATCAGTCCTTTCTCATAAAATGTGGGAAGATAGAATTTAATCCAGACATATGTAGTACTCAGGCTGTAATACTTCCTCTATTTATGGTACATATGCATTTAAATTCATCTTCTGCCTCATTTCTTCACCTCTCGTGAGAGTGCCCAAGTTTATTAGGGGTTAACTATCTGCCAAGAGAAGTTAAGAATGGCTTTTCAAGAGCCTGTTGTCTTTCCCACAATGCTGGGAGCTGAGAAAACTAACTTTGAATCCCCATTCCAAAGAACACAATATAAATTATAAAACTGTTTATTGGTAAATGGAGACGACCAACTCATCCTGTAAATCTGTGTTTTGTGTGCAAAGAAACCTCTAACAGAGAGGTAGTACCTCACAAAGCTGACTCAGGGTTTCTCAGGGCTGGATCTTGTCCTGATAACTTGTCTTTCCATATCCAGACTATCTTTCCTCAGTCCCTGGGGAGTCTCAATGCAAGGGTGAAAACAACTTTTTATCACATATATTTGTAACGCTGTAGACTGAATACTTTAAAAATATTGATCCATACACGATTATTTATTTTTACTAAGTGATTTCCAATGCCTTGAGCATATCAAGGCTATTGTGCTTGTTCTGCTCCTTCACAAACTCCTGGATAAACACAGACCTCATCAGGGCATTTTGTAATATGAACCACAGTTCAGAAGTTTTCTTCTGGGGAAAAGAAAACAATAACAAGGCTATGCTGTTTCTGCTGTTTGAGTTAGCACATGGGGCCCATTAACAAAAGAAGAGAAGGGGAAGGATGGTGATGACAAGAAGAATCTGCTCCTATTGTTATTTTGCCAGCTATCATACAGCTCAGTGCAAACCAGTTGTAAGAGATTTGAAATCTCTGAATCGTCTCTTACTTTCTATTCCATAATGTCTTTATGGGCTTGTAAGCCTGTCCCTAGAGGAAAAGCCTGCACTGATTACAGTTCATGTATCAGCTGAGACACTCTCCAGGACTTCTGACATTGTTGTCTAAACCCTAGGGAGCTTCCTTTAAAGAGAAGATTTCTCCAGTGTCTTACCTCCAGGAAGACTTAGGCCTGACCTTAGCAATTCATATAAATGGGACATATGGAAATGCATGTCTTTGTTAACCTTTTGCCCTCCAGTGCACAACTTAATGAATGTCACAAGAAGGACTATGGATTTGTCTACACTGAAACTTGTTATTGATTCTTAGAGCCAAGGCACATCAACAGCCATTGCCTGTCTCTACCTTGTCTAGAAAGCAGGCTCATCATATCTTCTCTGTTTTGCTTCTTATGGAAAACAGAAGCAGAATCATGTGTGTGCAGAGAACGGAAGGGAGTGAAGAAGTCTGGGCAAGAAAGCGATGGATCGCTGATGGTGGATTTCCTATTTGTAAGGTATGTCCTTGCATTGATTTTTCTATGAGCCCTGAAGGTCAGAGCTGAGCAAAGATTACACTAAAATTCACCATTGTTTCTAAGCTCAGACTAGGTGGTTACTAGTGTGAGAGGAAAGAGAACAAGACAATGTGTGGGTTTTTTTGTTGTTGTTGTTGCTGTTGTTTATCAATACAGATATATATAGGAAGCCTGTGAGAACTGATCAGAAGTGTCATTTAAATTTCTTTTTGCTGGTCATAAGAAACCTGGAATTCCTTAGAAAAAAAAAAAAATATATATATATATATATATATATTCTGTCCTCCCTTCATTCTGTCTGTTGATCATTATTTGTCCATAATTTTAAACACACAAAAGTGGTACTATTTACCCTGGTTTTGTTGGTTTTCATTCACTAAGTCTGAAATCAGTGTACTGGGCACTCACGCTTTTAGATAAAGGAAGTTGCATCCTAGATACATTGGCAAATTACTTACAGCTACAACCAGAAAAGGCTGTAGGGGAATAATCGATAATTTATGTGTCTACACGGGATCTCCAAAGCCTCCATCACTTGATGTCTGCCCTGACGGTAGCTGCATTCCTCCGTCATTACATTACCTTCAGTAAAGACCTGTCGGCACCTAAAAGTCTGACGTGAGGACTGCTGTAATGCCACTAAGCTTTTGTCATATCTGTGCCTCCTGTCGTTTGCCAAACAGGGAATTTGGATCCAGGGATGGCTTTAGGCTTAGGCAAAACAGGAAACTGTCTAGGTCAGTAGGCTGCCAAGTAATCACAGTGCTGGTGGAGGCACAACTGCCAGCAGCAGTTTTGTGTGGGTGCCAGAGGAAGGGCATCAGCATTTCCAGAAGTTGGTATGGCTAATGTGGCTGATCCTTGCCTTTTACTTGGAGCATCTCATATTGTTGCTCCAGTTTATGATGTCTTAAAAGGAGAGCAATTGCCTTACCCTTTTCCCCATGAACCATTAAGTTTAACACCTGAATTCCAGGATTCTTTTCCAGCTTCTCTAATGTTAAGAAAGATTATGCCACAATAAATACCCCAAGAAAATATGTTAGTCACTGATATATCAGAAACACTAAAAAAAAAAAAAATCAGTCTATATAGTGAAATATCGGATAGCAATTAAGAACTAGTTAGAATATTGTGTCACATTTATGGAGGATATCAGTAATGAGCAGGAGACCTTTAAAGGAATAGTAAGAAGATCTGCAGAAGAAATATAGAACTAACTCAGTGGATGAAGAATACTATAAGGAAATGTTTTCACTGTGAGGTAGGATATTTTACCTGTACAGTCCTTTTTTTGTACTGTTAGACAAACAGAAGGCCAAGAGTTTGGTAACGTTCACCATGGCTTGGTAGACATAGAGCAGATAGAAAACTTCATTTCAAGGGGCAGAAAACAGTGCTTTGAGCATGTGACTGAGATAAAAAAAGAGACCAGGAAAATGATTTCTGTGGATTTCCAGCTCATTGCCACAAGGAGAAAAGGTTGAGGATAGTACTGAGATTAAAGTGCTGTTGATTATTACCAATGTACTATTACCACTAATACCAGAATAAATGTGTCCTTCACAGAAAGAGGTTTGTAGGGAGCTAGCTTGGAAAACAGCCAATATTTCATTTTTGTAGAGAAAAGAATTCACTGCCTGAAATATACATACATACATATATATACATTTCTCACAGATCTTAACACTACAAAAATCAAATTCCACATACCACCATTTGGTTTACTTGACACAATATATACTATATGGTGCATTTTTTACTTACAATATGCCACATATAATGAAAGAAAAAATCAAGTAAATTTTCATGTTCCAAATATATGGTGTTAGATATATTTGTCCTAAGTAACCTTTTCTTCTTTGTGTGCTAAATAAATATAAATCTAAAGAAATAGCATGTTACTATAGAATAAGCAAGTGTGATCAGTTTCAAAAACTAGTTTTAGCTAATGCCACTATTTTTTGTCAAAATAAATAAATAAATAAACAAAGCTTTTACTGAGTAATTTCATGTTAAATAAAAGAACATTTGTATTTTTCTCTCACTTCTTCAATGGACAAAAAATACTTCTGAGTGTATGTACACAGATAAATATTTAGGATATATATTATAAATGCTGTCTTTATAACATTTCTTAATTTGTGAACAAAACCTGATTCCCAGATAACTACTGTTTGTGCAAATTTGGGAAAAACATAATGATAATACCCTTCAAAAATCACACTACAAAGAAAAAAAAATAAGTAAACAAAATGTCAATATTAATATCAAGAAAAGAGTTTAATAAATAGTCTTTTCATAGGCAATGAGCTTGTATTTGTTTCTTACATGGAAAGGTGGTAGTTTCTTTTAGAGTAGAATGAATTAAAGCAATGCTTTTTTTAAAAAATCTGAGGTGAGAACTCACTGAAGTTACTAATATAAATGCAAATACAAATATAAAATTTAAAAACTAAAACAAATCATTAAATTAAATTTAAATGAATGGTTGAGGAAAAAAGAAGAAATCTTAAAGAAATTGTATTATTGACCTGCAGATAATAATCCAGTTTGCACTTAGCTCCCTTTGGGCCAGTCTTCCTGATCAGCAACACCACATACACCTGTGAGTTCATTTTTAAGAAAAAAATGTCTCTGTCCCATTATCTTTAAGATCAATAACAATTAATCTCATTCCTTTGCCATGAGTTATACCATGACAATTTTCATTCCACATAGCAGATTTTTACACCTTTTCTGTTCCATTCATGTCTGTTACTGTCACTGCAAGATCATTTTGGAAATTTGTTCTGTGTACATTGGTGCAATGTTTATTTCATCTCTCTCTCTAGGGACAACATACTTTCAATTATTCTTCTGGTGTTGTTATGGTCAATAGCTACTAATAATACAACATCACACCCTTTAAAATATCTCTTCTTATTTGATGATTTGCAGTATCTCCACAGTTGTTTAACAGGATAATTTTGCTATCTTTTCCCAGCCACTGTATCTCTCAGAAAGCTTGGAAGCATATGGGACAGAATTCTAGCTCCCATTTGAAGGCATGTAAACACTCAAAACAACACTTTTGTATGGTGAGAATCATAAATCCTTATGAGACAACCTTCTTCTTTGTGTTCTTTCCATAGCTGATCTGAGTTTCCTATTTTTATATGCAAGTGGTGTGTCCCTTGCTCTGGACCCTATCTGGCCAGCTTGGGTGATTACAGTGTCATGCTGGGACCATCACAGCTGCTGCAGAAGCTGTAGGACCATGGGAACATAAAAGCCTTTCCACCACATCAAGGTCAAGCACTCACTAAATATTTGTTTTCTTGTTTGGGGAAAAATTTGTTATTGTTTCTAGTATCATTAAGTTAATTTTGAACTTGAACTGCTTACTATTAAGCTCATGGGTAGATCACAGAAAAGTCACTAACTCATAGATATTTATATAATAAATGTATGCATAGGAGGGGCAGATAGGGGTAGAATATTATAAGCAAATGAAGCAGTGTACAGGCAAAGTAAGACACACATACTACAGCTGGTTTTATTGTAAAGGAAGCTGAGACAAAACTGTTGATCAACATAAAGAAATCGTGCATGTTTCCTCACTTGTGTATTCCCAGACCCTAAATGAATTGTCGGAAGATCACATTTGTTTGTTTCACTTTTACACCCAAGTAGACAAAATAAAAATGGCAACTGTTTTGAACAAAGAAAGAATTGTTAAAAATGCCAAGTTAATACATTGTTAATGAAAGGAGAGTGAAAGTAATCCTAAAGACAAACATTACTGGATCTTCTTCACATGGTCATTCTGATAACTGTTATACTGATTGATGGGCAGCCATTAATCTCAATATGAGGTTAATTGCTGTTTTGTGTCTCAGTTCATATGTAGCATCCTTCTTCTGAAATTTCCTTGAAGTATCTCACAGGATAGAAATACCTGTAGCCAGTTCTACAGGAAGGAGAGCAAAGTACAGAGCTGTGAACTGATTTGTCCAAGGTTGCAGATTCTGCTGGAAGAGCCCAGACATAGATACAGGTCAACTGGTTCCTAGCCCTGCCTTCAACCCTTGGCTCATTTGCATTACTAAATTATTGATTAAAGATTAACTCAAGACATATAACTTGGCTGTATCCTATATGGGTCTTCATTAAAACTTACTTTTCAGAGAGTGCTAGAGAAGCCCTGCTGAGAGTTTGACAGGGAAGTGTAGCATTAGTTGAGTCATCAAGGAAAGCATTTAAAAAGTCAGCATCAAGAAACTGATGTGATGGTATGGTTATTGTCAGCATCCCCTTCCTGGATTAATTCTCACCCACAGTCCACAGTGCTGTCTCTTTTGGAAACTCCATCCCTGCTCTTTGGGTTTCTGTATCAGGGATGGCCAGGCATGTAGCTTTTGTGATTTGATTGCAATTCACATGCCAGGGCTGCTCTACCAAAGAGTAAGATGGCGTTTCTGTGGTAGTTGCTACGTACCCCAAAACCCTGGTAAATGAAAAAAAGAAAGGAGTCATTGCTGCTGGGGCAGCTCACCTGTGAGCCTGCCTTGTCCAGCAATGGGGCAAGGTGCTTGTAGGAACCCCCTGCACTCTTCACTTTGAGCTGATCCTTCAACTCTCTCACTCATGTATTCAAAGCTGTGTGGATCTGGTACAGTTTGTGGGGCCAAAAAAAAAAACGCTACCAGTACTTGAGTCCCTGCTGGGCCTTCCCCAGGGCACCGAGTGGTAAAGTTGGACTTTCAGGGTCCCATCTCAAGTCACAAGAGAGTATGCCGAGCCTGCCCACACCCAAACTAAGGGGGGTAACAGGAAATTTATTTTCTTCTATTCCTTCCACCTTCCATCCTACCTCCAATGAAGGAGGAAGGCAGGGGTACAAATAAATTATTGTCTGGCGTTATGATTCCTCTCCTAAAATCTGGTGTTTGCAAACAACCTTGATTAGACCAAGAAACAGATCTAGCATTAACTTTATTTTGCACATATTCCAGGTGCTTTACACAAAACCTACTTCACATATTACTCAGTATGAGTCTGCTTGGAATGCAAGGGTATATAGAACCAGGACACTTGTAAAAGTACCTAATTAATGTAACATATGCATAACATTTAAGGGGATTCTACTGTGCAGCCAAGCAGAAATCCATGGACTAGTACTGAGCTACAAGTGTTAAATGCAGCAGTGGCACATTGCGTTCAGATTAAGTAGCTGAAAAGAAGCTATGCTGTTCCAAAACCTTACTTGGTGCTTCTTCTGCTGCGTGTGAACACATGTAGAGCAGGCATCAATGCATATGTTGCATGGCATCATACAGATGTACTTGTAAGTAGTTGGGTTTGTTTGATTGATTATTTGTTTTGTTTTTAATTTTAAACAGTACACAGTCCTTGTGCTAAAAAAGACTTTGAAGAACATTCTGATACATAAAGCAAAGCGGTTATTCACTTCTGTCAGGATTGATTCATTATTCTATAGCCTAAATACAGAATATTTTAAACAATTATCATCAGCAATTTTTTCTATGACAGCTTATGGGTATTTCAGGTGTCATATATTCACAACACAAAGAGAATGCTTAGAAGTGAGAATCTGGTCTTTTGGAAGTAATGTGCAATTATTTATGACATGAATAAAGCAGTAATGATAAAAAAAAAAAAAAAAAAAAAAAGTAGTAGACACTTTCTGAGATGTTTGTCTGAATGTCAAATGTGACCTTGCTTTGATTTCTCTTTCCTTTTTATGTTTGTCAAGGACAATAAATTGATCCAACTCAGATAATCCAACTCAGGACTCTCCAACTAAGAAAGCTTTGGTTTCAAGGTGCAATAGAGTTGCAAAGGTTCTTTGTTGTGTCTTTTTTTTTTTTTTTTCTTCTTCACAATCTTATTTGTTTGAAATAATACATTTTTTTTTGTCCTTCCTCTTCATTGCAACTTTTCCATTCCTTCCTCAACCAGTAACAAATGTTTGAATCACTGCAATTCTTTAAGAATTTCTATTAACTTTGGGCCCAAAAGGGAAGGAGGAAGAAATGGACTTAAATCAGTGTGATGAATGGGGTGGAAGCAAGCCAGCAGGGACTTTGGGTGACCTTGCAGCTCAGGTGGACAGCCACACCAGCTCTGCCCAAAATGGGAGGTTGGACAGCTGGGATGTAGAGTAACATCCTGAATTCTTCCAGCTCTCAGTTACTCAGGATTCATTATGTGTGTCCTATGGCCGTTAGCCACATGGCAATTTTAGAAAGTCGTTTTTAGTATCTGTGTCTTACTTCTGAGTGTAAATAGTTTTCTAAGCATGTGTAGAGTTACTTTCACAGTTAAAATATTTATCCAGAAAGAATGACAGATGGTATTTGTTGTGTACTTTAACAGAGTAGATGATAGATCCTTCCTAAAATCCACCTATAACTTCCAATCTTACAGAAAGTTAAGTCAAATAGATAATACATCCAATAGCAGCATGAAGTTATGTTTTCTTGATAAAGTAAAACAACTAACATAATACTATGTCCTGGGCAAGTTGTTCTGGGTGACCCTGCTTGAGGCTTGTGGGACTAGACAGTCAACTGAAGTCCCTTCTCACTTCTACTCTTTAGTATTTCTGTGACTAGATAAAGGTTCTGCTTTTAATGGATTTATCATTTTGGCATATATCTCTTTCCCTCTTCTTTTTCATTCACACTTTTAATAACTTGCTTATTAAAACAATTTATGAAATTCAAATAACTCTTTGATGTGTCTTTGCATAGGACCCAAGGAAATGGCTTGAACCTGCGACAGGGGCAGTTCAGGCTGGATGTCAGGAAAAGGTTGGGCACTGGAACAGGCTCCCCATGGCAGTGGTCACAGAACCACGCCTGCCAGTGTTTGAGAAGTGTTTGTGCAATGCTCTCAGAAGGTCTGATTTTTTGGGTGGTCCTCTGGGGACGGAGGAATTGGGCTCGATATTGGTCCCTTCCAACTCAGAATATTCTAAGATGCTATGATATCTTCCTCAAGACAATATTTGTCTTCTAGAGAAGCCAAGCTGAAATACCTATAGAAGTGCATGCTTTTAAAAATATGATTTATAAACTCCAAAACAGAAATATCACTGATTTAAGTACTGACTCCATTTTATTTTGATACTCTTATAATATTAGGGCAGCAATGTTCCAATGGTAAGGACACTTAATAGTCACCTTCTTCCCATATTATGAGCCTTACTATTCTCTTGGGATTATAAATTTGAGGTGGAGTCTGTCATGTAATGTCTATGTCACTGTGACCTGCAAATATAAAGACAGAATCCATAAAATGTATAAATCACTGTTATGTTTATCTTATAGTTAAGTGGGAACAATAAACGTGTGCATGAATACATTATTCTTTTCCTCTGTTGAAATATGACCTTTGATCTTTGGTAACTACTCCCACATGCACACCACAGTGCAATCATGTCACAGAGGATGGTGTAAAGTTTCTCCCTCTTATTGCTTTGATGCCTATAAAGCCCCTTATTTGCCTGCACAAATATTTTTTGCATGTTTCATAATTTGTTTTGGCATGCATTTTGCATATTTTTAATAGTAATTTGACTCCTTGTCCTTATGCTTTAGGAACGTTTATAGAGAACTTGTTTAGGGTACCTCCAGCACACCAGCACAAGGAAAGGAAATAAAAAGCACTTTCTGCTACCCATGCCTTTCACAGGAGGGACTGCAGACTTCGCCTGATATACCTCTGGGCCTTATTGTGGTTACCTACGGTTTCCAGGCTCCTGTCCACTGTAGATTTATGGATATGTGACTGTGCAGCTCCACCAGATTAAGGTGGATTCAGTTCCAAACTCTTGTTTATTTTTTTCACAGCCTCAGAATCAAAGGCTATGTAAATCACAGAATCACAGAATTGTAGGGGTTAGAAGGGACCTCCAGAGATCATCAGGTCCAACCCCCCTGTCAAACCAGGTTCCCTAGAGCAGATTGCCCAGGTAGGCATCCAGACGGGTCTTGAATATTTCCAGAGAAGGAGACTCAACAACCTCCCCAGGCAGCCTGTTCCAGTGCTCCATCACCCTCACCATGAAGAAGTTCTTTCTCATGTTGGTGTGGAACTTCCTGTGATCCATTTTGTGGCCATTGCCCCTTGTTCTGTCCCCGCAAACCACTGAAAAGATGTTGGTCATATCCCTCTGTCTCTCACACTTCAAGTATTTATAAACATTGATAAGATCCCCACTCAGTCTTCTTTTCTCAAAGCTGAACAGACCCAGGTCTCTCAGCCTTTCCTCACAGGGGAGATGCTCCAGGTCCCTTATCATTTTTTGTGGCCCTCTGTTGGACTCTTTCCAGGAGATTCATGTCTTTTTGTATCAGGGAAGCCAGAACTGGACACAGTACTCCAGGTGAGGCCTGACCAGGGCAGATTAGAGGGGGAGGATCACCTCCTTTGACCTGCTGGCCACACTCCTTTTAATGCACACCAGACCCATTCAACAGGCCCATTGGCCTTCTTGGCCACGAGGGCACACAGCTGGCTCATGGCCAGCCTGTTGTAAATCATATTTTCAAGGGGAAGCTTGATTTGGATCAAATAGGTATACTTTCACGAGCATTCAAAACTCATCAACATTTATCAAGAATAATAAATCTATACATATCCAGATAAACTAAACTGCCTGCTGCATGTGCTTTCATGTCTTGGCTGATTGCTAGGTAGTCGCAATTAGGTCCAAGACCCAGGAGATGTAAAAACACTTTCCCCTTTCAATTTTATGAATGCTTCCCAAAACAGAGTCCAGTCCCATTTCAGCAGGAGATATTAAGTTCTCTTACCCTCAGCTACTGGTGAGACGCCATCAATACAGTCACTTTACAGTGACACTCCAGCATCAGTCTTCTTGGAAACCTCCCCCAAGTAAATGTATTGAATTTCCTTTCTTTTTCTAGGGTAGAAACTAGAGAAAAGTGAGTATCCCATTCAGAAGTCCAGTCATTAAAGCCATTCTTCTTTAGCTTCTGACAAATAAAAACATTAGCATTAGCAGAATGTAAAGAAAAAATATATAATTTCCCCTGAGGAAAAGTATAGACAAAGGAACCACACGTGAGTCTGGTAGTCATATTGCCTAATGGGACATTGGAAAACAATTAGGCACAGTACTCAAGCATGAGAAGAATAGAAGCATTTTATTTATTTATTTATTTATAATTCCAAATATATTGAATGCAAAAATGTTTTAATTTTTATGTAATTAACTTTTCTGGAGCTGGTGTATTGGAAGGACAGATTTATTCTAGT
>NW_023303608.1:0-17122 GCF_011077185.1 Oxyura jamaicensis | reverse complement strand
CTTCTGTGGCTGGGTTTATTTGATGACAGCATTATTATTTTTTTTTTCTATTTGAGAGTTTAAGGCAGTGTGCTGTATTAGAGCTGGTCCATTGTTGCTTTTCATTAATTCTGACATGATGAAAGTCCAGAGGAAATGGTGTGGTAATATAGAAAAAAATAATAGAAAATATAGTTAATTAATTTTATTATTATTTTAAACACTCAGAGAGTGTTTTTCACTGAAAGTGGATCCCCCACTCTGTCTAGTGCATCAATCTGTCACTCTGCATGGGATATAAAGTATTACTGCCGAAGCTAAAACAAAGGCTATTTTCTGAGCTGCACAAGACACTCAGTCAAGCACTAAAATTAGAAAGTAACACTAAGTTATGGCTGGATACATGTATAAATAACAAAGCAAACCACCTGTATCTCAGGAATTCATAGCTGCATTTTTTAATCTTATCATGAAAGTTTTTGATGGACAAATCTTCATGCAAGTTGAAGTAGGTTACAACCTTCCAAATAAAGGTACTCAGAAGTTTTGATTCTCCTTCTTGACAGTTTATGTTATTCTGTAGTAAATGGGCTGGATCTTAACTCATGCTTTCTTTTTGGTTGTATAATATAAATGAACTACTAGAAAAGAAGGGAAGTGACTCCATATTAATGTGCAATGTCTTTGGGCTGTGAAGAGCCCTTCCCCTCCAGAGCCTTCCAGAGAGGTTGATACAGGATTTTTTCTCATTTATTGCCCTCTGAAGCAGTCAGGAGTCTCTGATTAGCCAAGCGAGATTTCTTTGATAGTTCATACTATTCATATGAATATGAATATGATAGTTCAAATTGAATACGATAGTTCATGTGATAGTTCATACTGGGGCTCCATGCTACGTAGCCAAATGACAGAATAAGTGCCAAAAAAGGAAATGACATAGCAAAGTGTTAGAAAGCTCAGTTAACATCTCAAGTCATAGATTCCATTAATATTGAATAGACATCCATGTATGTTTGCTACTGTTGAGTTTTAGTCACCATTACTGAGGCAAACACTTCCTTCTTCCGCAAAGAAAATAAGACATAAGCCCTTTGCTTTCATTTATGCTGAAGTGTCAAAACTTTCATTTTGACATCTTCTGGTTTTGCTGGTTAGATTCACATTTGCTCACACAAACTTGCTTAGCATGAACCCACAACAATAAGCCAGTTATATTACTCAGAAAATGCCCATGTATTTTGTCTCCTTTTCCATCCCAAATCTTCTCTCTCTATATATATATATGAAATCTGACCACAGAGTTGAAGGTAACCATTAGTTTAAAAGTACTATTAATTTTGTAGTCTGTCTGAGTAGTACAGCTTTCTGCTTGGAACTGAGGATTGTTTTCACCTGCCAGATAAGTAAAGCAGATCCACAAGGACCAAATAAATACTTCCTCATTCAGTGTCTCATTTGGATCTGTCAAGAAATTGCCAAGTGAAACATGTATTTAACTAGTGTATTTCATGATTCACACACTGCTCAATTGCAGAGTATATTTAACTAAGATTTCAGGTAGACTGATACTGTAAAAGAGGTCTATGTAAAAATTAACAATACTACCTCTGTTACAGGTCAGGTTCTTCAACCTATAATTGTCTGCCTTCCCAATCCTTATTACATACCTTGTGCATTTTCTTTCTGTTTTAAATGTATGGTAAGTGCATGGTTATAACAATTTAATGACTTCTTAAAATATATTTTAGCATTTAATGTCATTGATGGCAAAAGATAAACCTGTAACATATTTCATAGCAATCTTAAAATCTCTGAAATATTTTTTATCATAATGGAAGATGTGGTGAAAATATAAATATATATTTAAGCTACAAATATTTTTCCTACTTATTTTATGTTTTCTTTCTTTTTTATGCAGATCACTCTGTATTTATTCATGCTTTATTTATAGTTGTCAGACTTGTTGCAATGTTCTTTGGGAATTAATCTTGAAAGACAAGTTTATAGTTATTGCATAAGTACCCCAAAAGTATAGATGCACTATTTGAATATTTGCAATGGTCAGGTAATAAACAAATAGCATAAGAATGACTGTGCTGGAACAGCAAGATAACAGACAGAACAGGATATCAAGTAAAAAATATAAAAGCAGGTAGGTAATGATTTCCCAAGCATTTTAACAGGCTGATTATTTGCAACTTAGGGAGTAAATGAACTCAGTGAATCCTGTGACCCTATAGATTTTACTTCCATGAAATTCTTCAGTTTGTCCTTCAATCTGTGCAAACTTCTAGCTTCTACAAAACACTGTCACTATAGTGTTTAGTCTTAATACATTCTGCATGAAACAAACAAAAAAAAAATCCTCGTGTTTTGAACCAACAATCTGCAGATTCATCTGATGTCACTGCTTCTACTATTGAGAGAGACAATGAACAACTGATGCCTATTCACCCTTCCCATGCCACTCCCCATATTTTATGGCTTTATCATATATCCCCTCAATTGCCTGTTTGTCAAGCTGAAGTCTTCCAAACTGTGTAATTGGAAGTTGTTCATACCTTTGATCATCTTTACTGTTTTTCTCTGGATCATCTACAGCTCTTCCATATCCTTTTTTGAAGTGGGAGGATGAGGACTGCACCAAACACTCATTCTGCATGGATCAAGTGGGACCCTGATACTTAGAGCAAATATTTCTCACATGAACTTGGGGTTTACATTTATTAAAACATTCAATTCTCTCGATTTCCTATTACAAGTCAGGATTTGAAATTCAAGAATGACTAATGAATACTGCTTTTGGCATAGCAAATTAAAGTTTGTTTTTAAGTGATACAGCTCCCGGCAAACATGTTTGCAAGCTGACTTTGCCTATGCTGAAACCAGACAACATAGATCCAGTTCTACCTTTGAATGTTTAGATAATAATGAGTCATGCTAATATAGGCTGTCTAGAACAGTTCATCTGCAGCGTACTAAAGAATTTATTATAAAATATATTAAAAAGGGGAATATACACAAGTGAGTCACAGACCAGAGCAGTCCAACATGCTAACAAGCAATGTAAGTGAGATGTGTCATCCTAAAGGTGCACATGCTCTGGTGGTATCCCAGCTGGGACCACTGTCATATGGTATAAGAAAAAGCAAGGCGCACAGTGAAAGAGCATGTACTGAAGAAGGATACCAACCGTGTCTCTTTTCCATATTTGATGCAGTTATTCAAAAAGTTATTTAGTGGAATTTCATCCCACAGTTGTGGCAGGCCATTTATGAATGTAGACAGTGAAATACTGGCCTGAGTCAGCTCTTTGTGTATGAAAGCAATGGAAGAAACTGACTCATTTTTCTTTTTATTAAATTTAATATAGTTCTAGTAGAATTATAATATTATTTTTTAAATGAATATTTCATAAAGTTCTCCAAAACATGATGCTTCAGTCAATTTAGTCAATTAATTCATGATCATAGTATCACATGACCTATGCAACAGTACAGAGAAGTTTCAGCAGCTAGGCTCCTCTTTCTTGAATAAAACTAGTTGCTGCTTATATTTTACTTGTATGTTTTTACTTCAGACATTACTGTGTTTCTGGGATTTATTACTGGATATTTTGCAAAATTAAAGCTGTGGCATGTATTTTTTACTACTTTCCTTCAGTAGCGCATAAGTTGCTGTTCCATAACAAACTTAAAAAAATCATTCAGAGTCCAAAGTGAACACATATTTTAATGAGCATTCATTTATTTCTGTGCATCACTCAGAAAATGAAAGCAATGAAAAAAAAAAAAAAAAAAAAAAAAGACATTTCAACATTATGACTGAAAATATGAATAACACAGATACTTGAAGTTCACATTTCCTATCATATGAATTTCTAATTTGGAGCATTTGTTTCTTTTAGCATGCTGCTATGACAACTAGAGCCTTTCCCCCAACTTCTGCATTCAGCAAGAAATAAATTAATTGCACAGTTCAGCAAAAGCTTGGTTTCCCTTATTTTGGACTGGTGAATTATCTACTGCTTTGTTTAGGACTGTTGACACAACCATCTCGTTATGAGACTGTATCCTGAGCCTGAGAAAATTTTACCAAATTGGCACGTCTTCAAAAATATCTAGTGCCAACTAGATAGTTTTTTTTTCTGAATAACCATATAATAAAAACAAACAAACAAACAACAACAAAAAAAAACTCTTGAAATCACACTGAAATTCTAAAATATGTAATCACTTAAACTTTTAAATGTGTAATGGAGATTTACACATCTTCTGTGCTGCAGTTTATTTCTTGCAGAACAGGTTTGAGTTGTCATGAGTACTCCACCCATGCATATATGAAAGATTAGCAATGAAAAAAAAAAAAAAAAAAAAGTTGAAAAAATACAAGCTAGGAATTAATTAGTAAGTATAAGTCATAAAAGTCCAATTTGCTTTGACAGTACAGAGTCATGCTGCTTGAGCAGAGACAATGGAAAATACTTTGCTTTCAATCAGCAAAAAACTCTACTTATTTTCCCTATGCATTTTGAGAATGGGGTTATTTGTTGTACAGAGTTCAGCAGCTACATTACACTCAGGTATTTCTGGCCTCTAAAGAGAGACATAAGCTGACTGAATGGAGTCAGGATTACATTTACTTCCCAACTCATGTACACGTTACATGCCTTTAGAAGATCGTAAATAACACTGCACTAAGAGCTGTTGAATGTGTTGCAAGAAGATTTTGCAAGATACAGGAGTCATGCTGGAAAAGCTTGTGATGAGACAGGACCTACGCAGAGAGTTGTTCCTGGGGGAAGAGAAGATAACAGTTGCCAACTGCATGTGACGCATGGGGTCAACAAAGAGAGAAGCCATGTTGATGTGCTACAAAGCTTGAGACATCTCCATGAGGGGACAGACTGAGAGGGTGACCAAAAGAAAGAGTGAGCCCTTACTCAGCACGTGTGATCTGACAGGTCTGGACAGGCTGTAGATAAATCCTTTGAAACTGTAACATCCTTTTAAGGAATGAACAAATGACAATGAATATATGGGAGGTACCATGTTGGAATTACACTTCTGTTCCTTGCAATCAGTTCAAAGCAGTGTGGCACAAGGAAGGGCTATCCATAGTCCAGTTCTATCTATTGAATAACTAAACAACATCTCTTGAAGTTATCCAGCAGTGTACAGTGTGAGAGCTATGAGGATATTTACAATCAGATCTGTAGCATAAAACACAGCAATATTGACAAGAAATACTGATATTGCACAAAGGGCCCAATGCTGCAGTTTTGCTTCACATAGTCCAGTTATGATCTGCGTGATCATCCATAACAGGATTGTAAGTGGTGCCAACATTATGACTGAATAGGACATGAGCTTAAGTGGGGAAATAAAAACTTCTTCAAAAGTCTGTAGCCTGCAGTGTAGCCCCTAGGTTTACAGATCACTGTTCTGTGTCACAGTCAAGGTGACAGCAGTGCTACTTCTACTGGAAGTAAAACTGAGTTGATGACACCTTTGAACTGTTCTGCCCCATGAAGTTGTCTTGTCGGAAACTTATATTTTGTCAATAAACAATGATTTAATTATGTCTTTTAGTTATAAAATTAAAATGTTTAACTTTTGTTGTACCATTTTTTGTTTTCCTCCAATTAGTATTCTATAGTGATTGACAATCACCTGTTTTACCCAGCTATTACTTACTTTCTTGAGAAGGAATCAATTCAGGTAACAGCAAATATAGTCAACAATCATAGCAATTTATTTGAAGCTAAATAGACCTTTCCTGCCTTCTGGGTGATATAGCTAGCACACAATCTGTAATAAAGTTTTTAGTCAAATGAGGCTCAACTAGCCCTCTCATTACAAAGAAGCACTTGATGAGTGAAGTTCTTTCACTCTTTCTTTACTTTGTTATTTGTGTTGGCTAAACCCTTGAGACTCCATGGGCCCTGAGCCCTCTGTTCTACTTATTTATTCATAAACTCCATGCAAGTACCTTCCCTCTCAGGATATGCTCCACCAATGGGAAGCTCAGACCAGCATGACCCTGGGACTTGACTGTACCACTGAAGTCCATGTGGGTTTGGCAACTGACTTAGCAGAGTTAGGAACAGTTCCTAACCACCAGAAGTAGAAGAAATAAGGTCACATAATACAAGCTGTGTAAAATGTGGTTACATTAATTTTTTAGCCACTTCACCAGCAACAGACCACAAAGTCCTTAAGGTCAATACCTAATCTTCCCATAGCAAGTAGAAATAAAGCTTAAGATCTTATGCAAGAATCACGAAGGACCAACACTAGAACTGGGGAGCATCTAAACTGCCTGCTCAGCAGTATTTAGGAGGGAAACATAGTGGTTCATCCATGGGTGTGAAGAGGATTAAGAAGCCTTCTATCTGCTATTTGAATCTCATGTTCAAGGCAGATGATTAAATCAGTCCTTTCTCATAAAATGTGGGAAGATAGAATTTAATCCAGACATATGTAGTACTCAGGCTGTAATACTTCCTCTATTTATGGTACATATGCATTTAAATTCATCTTCTGCCTCATTTCTTCACCTCTCGTGAGAGTGCCCAAGTTTATTAGGGGTTAACTATCTGCCAAGAGAAGTTAAGAATGGCTTTTCAAGAGCCTGTTGTCTTTCCCACAATGCTGGGAGCTGAGAAAACTAACTTTGAATCCCCATTCCAAAGAACACAATATAAATTATAAAACTGTTTATTGGTAAATGGAGACGACCAACTCATCCTGTAAATCTGTGTTTTGTGTGCAAAGAAACCTCTAACAGAGAGGTAGTACCTCACAAAGCTGACTCAGGGTTTCTCAGGGCTGGATCTTGTCCTGATAACTTGTCTTTCCATATCCAGACTATCTTTCCTCAGTCCCTGGGGAGTCTCAATGCAAGGGTGAAAACAACTTTTTATCACATATATTTGTAACGCTGTAGACTGAATACTTTAAAAATATTGATCCATACACGATTATTTATTTTTACTAAGTGATTTCCAATGCCTTGAGCATATCAAGGCTATTGTGCTTGTTCTGCTCCTTCACAAACTCCTGGATAAACACAGACCTCATCAGGGCATTTTGTAATATGAACCACAGTTCAGAAGTTTTCTTCTGGGGAAAAGAAAACAATAACAAGGCTATGCTGTTTCTGCTGTTTGAGTTAGCACATGGGGCCCATTAACAAAAGAAGAGAAGGGGAAGGATGGTGATGACAAGAAGAATCTGCTCCTATTGTTATTTTGCCAGCTATCATACAGCTCAGTGCAAACCAGTTGTAAGAGATTTGAAATCTCTGAATCGTCTCTTACTTTCTATTCCATAATGTCTTTATGGGCTTGTAAGCCTGTCCCTAGAGGAAAAGCCTGCACTGATTACAGTTCATGTATCAGCTGAGACACTCTCCAGGACTTCTGACATTGTTGTCTAAACCCTAGGGAGCTTCCTTTAAAGAGAAGATTTCTCCAGTGTCTTACCTCCAGGAAGACTTAGGCCTGACCTTAGCAATTCATATAAATGGGACATATGGAAATGCATGTCTTTGTTAACCTTTTGCCCTCCAGTGCACAACTTAATGAATGTCACAAGAAGGACTATGGATTTGTCTACACTGAAACTTGTTATTGATTCTTAGAGCCAAGGCACATCAACAGCCATTGCCTGTCTCTACCTTGTCTAGAAAGCAGGCTCATCATATCTTCTCTGTTTTGCTTCTTATGGAAAACAGAAGCAGAATCATGTGTGTGCAGAGAACGGAAGGGAGTGAAGAAGTCTGGGCAAGAAAGCGATGGATCGCTGATGGTGGATTTCCTATTTGTAAGGTATGTCCTTGCATTGATTTTTCTATGAGCCCTGAAGGTCAGAGCTGAGCAAAGATTACACTAAAATTCACCATTGTTTCTAAGCTCAGACTAGGTGGTTACTAGTGTGAGAGGAAAGAGAACAAGACAATGTGTGGGTTTTTTTGTTGTTGTTGTTGCTGTTGTTTATCAATACAGATATATATAGGAAGCCTGTGAGAACTGATCAGAAGTGTCATTTAAATTTCTTTTTGCTGGTCATAAGAAACCTGGAATTCCTTAGAAAAAAAAAAAAATATATATATATATATATATATATTCTGTCCTCCCTTCATTCTGTCTGTTGATCATTATTTGTCCATAATTTTAAACACACAAAAGTGGTACTATTTACCCTGGTTTTGTTGGTTTTCATTCACTAAGTCTGAAATCAGTGTACTGGGCACTCACGCTTTTAGATAAAGGAAGTTGCATCCTAGATACATTGGCAAATTACTTACAGCTACAACCAGAAAAGGCTGTAGGGGAATAATCGATAATTTATGTGTCTACACGGGATCTCCAAAGCCTCCATCACTTGATGTCTGCCCTGACGGTAGCTGCATTCCTCCGTCATTACATTACCTTCAGTAAAGACCTGTCGGCACCTAAAAGTCTGACGTGAGGACTGCTGTAATGCCACTAAGCTTTTGTCATATCTGTGCCTCCTGTCGTTTGCCAAACAGGGAATTTGGATCCAGGGATGGCTTTAGGCTTAGGCAAAACAGGAAACTGTCTAGGTCAGTAGGCTGCCAAGTAATCACAGTGCTGGTGGAGGCACAACTGCCAGCAGCAGTTTTGTGTGGGTGCCAGAGGAAGGGCATCAGCATTTCCAGAAGTTGGTATGGCTAATGTGGCTGATCCTTGCCTTTTACTTGGAGCATCTCATATTGTTGCTCCAGTTTATGATGTCTTAAAAGGAGAGCAATTGCCTTACCCTTTTCCCCATGAACCATTAAGTTTAACACCTGAATTCCAGGATTCTTTTCCAGCTTCTCTAATGTTAAGAAAGATTATGCCACAATAAATACCCCAAGAAAATATGTTAGTCACTGATATATCAGAAACACTAAAAAAAAAAAAAATCAGTCTATATAGTGAAATATCGGATAGCAATTAAGAACTAGTTAGAATATTGTGTCACATTTATGGAGGATATCAGTAATGAGCAGGAGACCTTTAAAGGAATAGTAAGAAGATCTGCAGAAGAAATATAGAACTAACTCAGTGGATGAAGAATACTATAAGGAAATGTTTTCACTGTGAGGTAGGATATTTTACCTGTACAGTCCTTTTTTTGTACTGTTAGACAAACAGAAGGCCAAGAGTTTGGTAACGTTCACCATGGCTTGGTAGACATAGAGCAGATAGAAAACTTCATTTCAAGGGGCAGAAAACAGTGCTTTGAGCATGTGACTGAGATAAAAAAAGAGACCAGGAAAATGATTTCTGTGGATTTCCAGCTCATTGCCACAAGGAGAAAAGGTTGAGGATAGTACTGAGATTAAAGTGCTGTTGATTATTACCAATGTACTATTACCACTAATACCAGAATAAATGTGTCCTTCACAGAAAGAGGTTTGTAGGGAGCTAGCTTGGAAAACAGCCAATATTTCATTTTTGTAGAGAAAAGAATTCACTGCCTGAAATATACATACATACATATATATACATTTCTCACAGATCTTAACACTACAAAAATCAAATTCCACATACCACCATTTGGTTTACTTGACACAATATATACTATATGGTGCATTTTTTACTTACAATATGCCACATATAATGAAAGAAAAAATCAAGTAAATTTTCATGTTCCAAATATATGGTGTTAGATATATTTGTCCTAAGTAACCTTTTCTTCTTTGTGTGCTAAATAAATATAAATCTAAAGAAATAGCATGTTACTATAGAATAAGCAAGTGTGATCAGTTTCAAAAACTAGTTTTAGCTAATGCCACTATTTTTTGTCAAAATAAATAAATAAATAAACAAAGCTTTTACTGAGTAATTTCATGTTAAATAAAAGAACATTTGTATTTTTCTCTCACTTCTTCAATGGACAAAAAATACTTCTGAGTGTATGTACACAGATAAATATTTAGGATATATATTATAAATGCTGTCTTTATAACATTTCTTAATTTGTGAACAAAACCTGATTCCCAGATAACTACTGTTTGTGCAAATTTGGGAAAAACATAATGATAATACCCTTCAAAAATCACACTACAAAGAAAAAAAAATAAGTAAACAAAATGTCAATATTAATATCAAGAAAAGAGTTTAATAAATAGTCTTTTCATAGGCAATGAGCTTGTATTTGTTTCTTACATGGAAAGGTGGTAGTTTCTTTTAGAGTAGAATGAATTAAAGCAATGCTTTTTTTAAAAAATCTGAGGTGAGAACTCACTGAAGTTACTAATATAAATGCAAATACAAATATAAAATTTAAAAACTAAAACAAATCATTAAATTAAATTTAAATGAATGGTTGAGGAAAAAAGAAGAAATCTTAAAGAAATTGTATTATTGACCTGCAGATAATAATCCAGTTTGCACTTAGCTCCCTTTGGGCCAGTCTTCCTGATCAGCAACACCACATACACCTGTGAGTTCATTTTTAAGAAAAAAATGTCTCTGTCCCATTATCTTTAAGATCAATAACAATTAATCTCATTCCTTTGCCATGAGTTATACCATGACAATTTTCATTCCACATAGCAGATTTTTACACCTTTTCTGTTCCATTCATGTCTGTTACTGTCACTGCAAGATCATTTTGGAAATTTGTTCTGTGTACATTGGTGCAATGTTTATTTCATCTCTCTCTCTAGGGACAACATACTTTCAATTATTCTTCTGGTGTTGTTATGGTCAATAGCTACTAATAATACAACATCACACCCTTTAAAATATCTCTTCTTATTTGATGATTTGCAGTATCTCCACAGTTGTTTAACAGGATAATTTTGCTATCTTTTCCCAGCCACTGTATCTCTCAGAAAGCTTGGAAGCATATGGGACAGAATTCTAGCTCCCATTTGAAGGCATGTAAACACTCAAAACAACACTTTTGTATGGTGAGAATCATAAATCCTTATGAGACAACCTTCTTCTTTGTGTTCTTTCCATAGCTGATCTGAGTTTCCTATTTTTATATGCAAGTGGTGTGTCCCTTGCTCTGGACCCTATCTGGCCAGCTTGGGTGATTACAGTGTCATGCTGGGACCATCACAGCTGCTGCAGAAGCTGTAGGACCATGGGAACATAAAAGCCTTTCCACCACATCAAGGTCAAGCACTCACTAAATATTTGTTTTCTTGTTTGGGGAAAAATTTGTTATTGTTTCTAGTATCATTAAGTTAATTTTGAACTTGAACTGCTTACTATTAAGCTCATGGGTAGATCACAGAAAAGTCACTAACTCATAGATATTTATATAATAAATGTATGCATAGGAGGGGCAGATAGGGGTAGAATATTATAAGCAAATGAAGCAGTGTACAGGCAAAGTAAGACACACATACTACAGCTGGTTTTATTGTAAAGGAAGCTGAGACAAAACTGTTGATCAACATAAAGAAATCGTGCATGTTTCCTCACTTGTGTATTCCCAGACCCTAAATGAATTGTCGGAAGATCACATTTGTTTGTTTCACTTTTACACCCAAGTAGACAAAATAAAAATGGCAACTGTTTTGAACAAAGAAAGAATTGTTAAAAATGCCAAGTTAATACATTGTTAATGAAAGGAGAGTGAAAGTAATCCTAAAGACAAACATTACTGGATCTTCTTCACATGGTCATTCTGATAACTGTTATACTGATTGATGGGCAGCCATTAATCTCAATATGAGGTTAATTGCTGTTTTGTGTCTCAGTTCATATGTAGCATCCTTCTTCTGAAATTTCCTTGAAGTATCTCACAGGATAGAAATACCTGTAGCCAGTTCTACAGGAAGGAGAGCAAAGTACAGAGCTGTGAACTGATTTGTCCAAGGTTGCAGATTCTGCTGGAAGAGCCCAGACATAGATACAGGTCAACTGGTTCCTAGCCCTGCCTTCAACCCTTGGCTCATTTGCATTACTAAATTATTGATTAAAGATTAACTCAAGACATATAACTTGGCTGTATCCTATATGGGTCTTCATTAAAACTTACTTTTCAGAGAGTGCTAGAGAAGCCCTGCTGAGAGTTTGACAGGGAAGTGTAGCATTAGTTGAGTCATCAAGGAAAGCATTTAAAAAGTCAGCATCAAGAAACTGATGTGATGGTATGGTTATTGTCAGCATCCCCTTCCTGGATTAATTCTCACCCACAGTCCACAGTGCTGTCTCTTTTGGAAACTCCATCCCTGCTCTTTGGGTTTCTGTATCAGGGATGGCCAGGCATGTAGCTTTTGTGATTTGATTGCAATTCACATGCCAGGGCTGCTCTACCAAAGAGTAAGATGGCGTTTCTGTGGTAGTTGCTACGTACCCCAAAACCCTGGTAAATGAAAAAAAGAAAGGAGTCATTGCTGCTGGGGCAGCTCACCTGTGAGCCTGCCTTGTCCAGCAATGGGGCAAGGTGCTTGTAGGAACCCCCTGCACTCTTCACTTTGAGCTGATCCTTCAACTCTCTCACTCATGTATTCAAAGCTGTGTGGATCTGGTACAGTTTGTGGGGCCAAAAAAAAAAACGCTACCAGTACTTGAGTCCCTGCTGGGCCTTCCCCAGGGCACCGAGTGGTAAAGTTGGACTTTCAGGGTCCCATCTCAAGTCACAAGAGAGTATGCCGAGCCTGCCCACACCCAAACTAAGGGGGGTAACAGGAAATTTATTTTCTTCTATTCCTTCCACCTTCCATCCTACCTCCAATGAAGGAGGAAGGCAGGGGTACAAATAAATTATTGTCTGGCGTTATGATTCCTCTCCTAAAATCTGGTGTTTGCAAACAACCTTGATTAGACCAAGAAACAGATCTAGCATTAACTTTATTTTGCACATATTCCAGGTGCTTTACACAAAACCTACTTCACATATTACTCAGTATGAGTCTGCTTGGAATGCAAGGGTATATAGAACCAGGACACTTGTAAAAGTACCTAATTAATGTAACATATGCATAACATTTAAGGGGATTCTACTGTGCAGCCAAGCAGAAATCCATGGACTAGTACTGAGCTACAAGTGTTAAATGCAGCAGTGGCACATTGCGTTCAGATTAAGTAGCTGAAAAGAAGCTATGCTGTTCCAAAACCTTACTTGGTGCTTCTTCTGCTGCGTGTGAACACATGTAGAGCAGGCATCAATGCATATGTTGCATGGCATCATACAGATGTACTTGTAAGTAGTTGGGTTTGTTTGATTGATTATTTGTTTTGTTTTTAATTTTAAACAGTACACAGTCCTTGTGCTAAAAAAGACTTTGAAGAACATTCTGATACATAAAGCAAAGCGGTTATTCACTTCTGTCAGGATTGATTCATTATTCTATAGCCTAAATACAGAATATTTTAAACAATTATCATCAGCAATTTTTTCTATGACAGCTTATGGGTATTTCAGGTGTCATATATTCACAACACAAAGAGAATGCTTAGAAGTGAGAATCTGGTCTTTTGGAAGTAATGTGCAATTATTTATGACATGAATAAAGCAGTAATGATAAAAAAAAAAAAAAAAAAAAAAAGTAGTAGACACTTTCTGAGATGTTTGTCTGAATGTCAAATGTGACCTTGCTTTGATTTCTCTTTCCTTTTTATGTTTGTCAAGGACAATAAATTGATCCAACTCAGATAATCCAACTCAGGACTCTCCAACTAAGAAAGCTTTGGTTTCAAGGTGCAATAGAGTTGCAAAGGTTCTTTGTTGTGTCTTTTTTTTTTTTTTTTCTTCTTCACAATCTTATTTGTTTGAAATAATACATTTTTTTTTGTCCTTCCTCTTCATTGCAACTTTTCCATTCCTTCCTCAACCAGTAACAAATGTTTGAATCACTGCAATTCTTTAAGAATTTCTATTAACTTTGGGCCCAAAAGGGAAGGAGGAAGAAATGGACTTAAATCAGTGTGATGAATGGGGTGGAAGCAAGCCAGCAGGGACTTTGGGTGACCTTGCAGCTCAGGTGGACAGCCACACCAGCTCTGCCCAAAATGGGAGGTTGGACAGCTGGGATGTAGAGTAACATCCTGAATTCTTCCAGCTCTCAGTTACTCAGGATTCATTATGTGTGTCCTATGGCCGTTAGCCACATGGCAATTTTAGAAAGTCGTTTTTAGTATCTGTGTCTTACTTCTGAGTGTAAATAGTTTTCTAAGCATGTGTAGAGTTACTTTCACAGTTAAAATATTTATCCAGAAAGAATGACAGATGGTATTTGTTGTGTACTTTAACAGAGTAGATGATAGATCCTTCCTAAAATCCACCTATAACTTCCAATCTTACAGAAAGTTAAGTCAAATAGATAATACATCCAATAGCAGCATGAAGTTATGTTTTCTTGATAAAGTAAAACAACTAACATAATACTATGTCCTGGGCAAGTTGTTCTGGGTGACCCTGCTTGAGGCTTGTGGGACTAGACAGTCAACTGAAGTCCCTTCTCACTTCTACTCTTTAGTATTTCTGTGACTAGATAAAGGTTCTGCTTTTAATGGATTTATCATTTTGGCATATATCTCTTTCCCTCTTCTTTTTCATTCACACTTTTAATAACTTGCTTATTAAAACAATTTATGAAATTCAAATAACTCTTTGATGTGTCTTTGCATAGGACCCAAGGAAATGGCTTGAACCTGCGACAGGGGCAGTTCAGGCTGGATGTCAGGAAAAGGTTGGGCACTGGAACAGGCTCCCCATGGCAGTGGTCACAGAACCACGCCTGCCAGTGTTTGAGAAGTGTTTGTGCAATGCTCTCAGAAGGTCTGATTTTTTGGGTGGTCCTCTGGGGACGGAGGAATTGGGCTCGATATTGGTCCCTTCCAACTCAGAATATTCTAAGATGCTATGATATCTTCCTCAAGACAATATTTGTCTTCTAGAGAAGCCAAGCTGAAATACCTATAGAAGTGCATGCTTTTAAAAATATGATTTATAAACTCCAAAACAGAAATATCACTGATTTAAGTACTGACTCCATTTTATTTTGATACTCTTATAATATTAGGGCAGCAATGTTCCAATGGTAAGGACACTTAATAGTCACCTTCTTCCCATATTATGAGCCTTACTATTCTCTTGGGATTATAAATTTGAGGTGGAGTCTGTCATGTAATGTCTATGTCACTGTGACCTGCAAATATAAAGACAGAATCCATAAAATGTATAAATCACTGTTATGTTTATCTTATAGTTAAGTGGGAACAATAAACGTGTGCATGAATACATTATTCTTTTCCTCTGTTGAAATATGACCTTTGATCTTTGGTAACTACTCCCACATGCACACCACAGTGCAATCATGTCACAGAGGATGGTGTAAAGTTTCTCCCTCTTATTGCTTTGATGCCTATAAAGCCCCTTATTTGCCTGCACAAATATTTTTTGCATGTTTCATAATTTGTTTTGGCATGCATTTTGCATATTTTTAATAGTAATTTGACTCCTTGTCCTTATGCTTTAGGAACGTTTATAGAGAACTTGTTTAGGGTACCTCCAGCACACCAGCACAAGGAAAGGAAATAAAAAGCACTTTCTGCTACCCATGCCTTTCACAGGAGGGACTGCAGACTTCGCCTGATATACCTCTGGGCCTTATTGTGGTTACCTACGGTTTCCAGGCTCCTGTCCACTGTAGATTTATGGATATGTGACTGTGCAGCTCCACCAGATTAAGGTGGATTCAGTTCCAAACTCTTGTTTATTTTTTTCACAGCCTCAGAATCAAAGGCTATGTAAATCACAGAATCACAGAATTGTAGGGGTTAGAAGGGACCTCCAGAGATCATCAGGTCCAACCCCCCTGTCAAACCAGGTTCCCTAGAGCAGATTGCCCAGGTAGGCATCCAGACGGGTCTTGAATATTTCCAGAGAAGGAGACTCAACAACCTCCCCAGGCAGCCTGTTCCAGTGCTCCATCACCCTCACCATGAAGAAGTTCTTTCTCATGTTGGTGTGGAACTTCCTGTGATCCATTTTGTGGCCATTGCCCCTTGTTCTGTCCCCGCAAACCACTGAAAAGATGTTGGTCATATCCCTCTGTCTCTCACACTTCAAGTATTTATAAACATTGATAAGATCCCCACTCAGTCTTCTTTTCTCAAAGCTGAACAGACCCAGGTCTCTCAGCCTTTCCTCACAGGGGAGATGCTCCAGGTCCCTTATCATTTTTTGTGGCCCTCTGTTGGACTCTTTCCAGGAGATTCATGTCTTTTTGTATCAGGGAAGCCAGAACTGGACACAGTACTCCAGGTGAGGCCTGACCAGGGCAGATTAGAGGGGGAGGATCACCTCCTTTGACCTGCTGGCCACACTCCTTTTAATGCACACCAGACCCATTCAACAGGCCCATTGGCCTTCTTGGCCACGAGGGCACACAGCTGGCTCATGGCCAGCCTGTTGTAAATCATATTTTCAAGGGGAAGCTTGATTTGGATCAAATAGGTATACTTTCACGAGCATTCAAAACTCATCAACATTTATCAAGAATAATAAATCTATACATATCCAGATAAACTAAACTGCCTGCTGCATGTGCTTTCATGTCTTGGCTGATTGCTAGGTAGTCGCAATTAGGTCCAAGACCCAGGAGATGTAAAAACACTTTCCCCTTTCAATTTTATGAATGCTTCCCAAAACAGAGTCCAGTCCCATTTCAGCAGGAGATATTAAGTTCTCTTACCCTCAGCTACTGGTGAGACGCCATCAATACAGTCACTTTACAGTGACACTCCAGCATCAGTCTTCTTGGAAACCTCCCCCAAGTAAATGTATTGAATTTCCTTTCTTTTTCTAGGGTAGAAACTAGAGAAAAGTGAGTATCCCATTCAGAAGTCCAGTCATTAAAGCCATTCTTCTTTAGCTTCTGACAAATAAAAACATTAGCATTAGCAGAATGTAAAGAAAAAATATATAATTTCCCCTGAGGAAAAGTATAGACAAAGGAACCACACGTGAGTCTGGTAGTCATATTGCCTAATGGGACATTGGAAAACAATTAGGCACAGTACTCAAGCATGAGAAGAATAGAAGCATTTTATTTATTTATTTATTTATAATTCCAAATATATTGAATGCAAAAATGTTTTAATTTTTATGTAATTAACTTTTCTGGAGCTGGTGTATTGGAAGGACAGATTTATTCTAGT